>NW_027656738.1:0-65113 GCF_964235325.1 Thermobia domestica
TTCAAAGATTTTGCTCCCTTTAATTCATCCTCCGTCCGCCTACAGAACAATCAATTTGAATAATACAATTGCTAATATGAGCTTTCGAAAGACTTACATGGACGTGATACAAACACTTTAAAAGTCAGCAAAACACCTTCAGATAGGTATGTAATTTTATCATAGAAGAAAGAAAGAAAGAAAAATTTAAAAAAAAGGAAGTGCTTTTTAACATGCACATCATGATGTGATTACGTCATTTAATTGAAGTTTACGGAGAACATGCAATACTCAACAGGCTCTGCATGAGTTATTTTGTCACACAAGCCACATCATGGGCTCTTTTGTAACTTCAGTAATAAACAGGAGTATATAGTTGAAGCAAGTATGTATGCAATTCGAGCTGTTGATCTCACTTTTAGAAAATTTTCCTTTGACTTTATAGAATGAAAATATGTTTCAGGTGACTAGCATATTTGTGAAATCATATAGACAGCGGCGCAAATCTGTCTTCAACATTGGGGGAAGGGGTATGATCTTTCCCGTAGTTTTTTTTAAAGCGATGTTCAAAATCTTTATGAAGTTGAAAAATAATGCTGTGGAGGATCAAAGGAGCAGAATTGTCTTCAACGTTGGGAAGTTGGCAGATTTGAGGCTTGTTCTGGGGGGACATCAATTTCAACTCACTTTCCTTTGTGGTGATCGGATACAAATCATCACATTTCTCCCCCCCCCAAAAAAAAAGGATATTTCAAATCGGATTATTGGGGAGACAGTAGCCCAGTTCCAAGATTGGAGGGGGCATGTCCCCCTCATCCCCTCCGGGATTTGCGCAATTGCATATGATTGCCCCATCTTGACACTATAAACTTTTTTTTTGAAACGTACCACCAACGGAGGAAATTTAAAACGCTTAAAATACGGATATGAGGAAAATAGAAAAGCCTATTTAATTCTATCAATCGTATTAACCCGTTTGAAACCAAATTACTTCTTTTGATTTCTTTCGCTTTGAGAAGTTAACTTAGTTTATTATTGTGTAAATATCACGAAAATATAACATTTTGATTTATCTTGTGCATGAGATATGATTTATGCCCTGTCCTATAAATAGGACGCTTTATATGATTCCTGAATCGTTAATTCAACGAAAGTTTATACATAATGCTTCTAAGAAGCTTTAGGAAACATAAGATTGACTTACTAAAAAAATCTCTTGAGAAAAATCTTAAATGATAGTGACGGAAATCAACGGTGAACCACTCTGGAACGCAGCTCCCATCATACAAAACTTGGTTCGATCACTGCCCAAGTAAGTGCGTGGTGAACAACATCTTGTCAGTGGGTTTTCTCGGAGTATTCCCGTTTCCCCCACTTTCTCATTCCACCAATTCTTCCATTATCACTCACTTGCTTTAATCATCCGTCTTCCTTTGCCTAAATGGGACGTTAAAAATGAAAGATTTCAATTAATTTGTTGAACCCAATAAATAATTTAGGTTAATTTTATTTGGGGAAATAATTTCCCATGTGTTAATTTCCTCGGGCTCTTTTCTGAACGCATAACTATTGAATCCACAACGATCCTGCACACCAGAAATTAGCACTCTACTATCAAATTACCGTGCTTTTATATTTTTTTTTCTTACAAATGAATAAATTTGCTTCGTAAGGTCGGTCGGTGATTCAAACACAAGAACATTAATTAGTTTATTAATTCATGCTGCAAATAATGTAAATAATATTGCAAATCAGTATACTACAACTTTGTCCTTAGATATTCAAGTATATTCAAATAATTGGTAATAAATAAATAGACAAATTGTTTACTTTTTAAAGAAGCCTTAAATTTTGCTATTTTATTGTTCTTTGTTTTATTAGCAGCGTCGTACACATTTGAAAAATGCATTGTATCTTTCGCTAAGCCGTTTCCCTACTGAGTAAGGCAGATAGTTTGCCCTAAACCGATAAATGACGTACAAACATGGTGGTCATTGTTTAAAGCGCATGAGTAGAAGACCGTAATTCAACCCCAAATTTCGACTAGTTAGAATCATCGCATGAGCAAAAGGAAGTCTTCTCTGTAATTAATTAGTTCTGAAGTTTTATATTTATAAAGTCAGTGGAAATATCCATTAGCATGTTGTAAAAATTAACTTCCGAAACTTTTGGAATGTTAGCTTATAACAAATTAAACAATAGAACTATTGCGACATTAATGAACATAATAGATTAATTACGATTAATTACTATAATATTACATTTTGGTTGAATTTATATGGTAGTTAATACTTACATGAGGATCTGGTAATTGCGAGTATCTAGGTGGATATTCAGACATGGGTAGTGCTGGTCCTGAATCTTCACTTCTTCCCTTGTTGCTCAAAGGAGCTGAAAGACACAAGAAAATACGTTTTACTACGAGCATAGTCAATGATAGGGCTATACACCTATTATTAAACTTTTAAGGGCTTAGTTGAGAACGCAGCTCTAGTCCGTTTATCTAAGAATGTTGGTTTTCTAAAGTGTTATTTTTTCTTTATATAATTTCCCTTTCCAGATAGATTTCAACAGTGTGTGAGAGGAATGAAAACACAGGGGAATAGTATTCCTTGTCAAACACCTGGATATATATATGACACTCAGTATAACTAATAGAAACATATTTCTCAGTACGAACATTTCAGTGCGTTTCTTAATGTATAAATAAGTATATAATGGGGCCTGTGAAATGAATAATTATCAATTTAAGATTACAAATCATGTTTATTTATTTACTCATTTGACCTGTAGTGCTCCAGGTCTGCACTCCACATTACAGACATTAATTCATAATTACACGTTATGTAATTTTATTTTCGTATTGCATGCTATAATTAATGTGTATAATCGCACCCGTATTGTAAATCTGAGCACAGGAACTTATTTCATTACATGGAGCATAACAAAGCGCTGTCGAAAAGGCCTAATTCTGGCACCTGAACAATAAGAAAAGAAAGAAAACTAAAAAAAAAAAAAGGTAAGAATACACACAATAATTTTATCAACGAAAAGTTTCAGAGCAACAATTTTAATTTACGACAAAAAAACACGACCCGCTCGGGAGAGTAATGCTCCCGGAACAACGTTTTTTCGCGCGTTACTCTAGCCAGCTCTTTTACGCGCTATCCTAACCACTTGTTTTAAGTTGGTCACAAAATTTATATCATGGAGTACATGGGGAACAAAACTAGCCCTGCGGGGCTTCTAACCAGTTCCTACTACTACTACTATTTATCTGCACAAAAGTAAGTAAATCACTTTTTTGAGTATTATTTTCGTATTATTTTAATTTAAAAAGTGTTATAAAAATGTAAAAAAAAAAAAACTTTCCTCGGGCCGGGTTTGAACTCACGCCAAAACAGATTTTTGTTATTAGTATGTAGCGCTAGCACATTCTGCCACGAAGACCGACAACAACAAATGTTTGATTTCTGCTATTTGAAGGGAACGTGGCAAGAATTGGATAACGCCAACCAATCATAACTGTGTTTTTCGTTCCTACTTCCGGGAGCATTACTCTTCTGAGCTAGTCTTCAAAAAGGTTGGCAAGATGGCGTAGAATGTTTTACATCATAGAGCGTCATGCTCTTTAATTATTTCAATTTAATTATTAACAACAACTTCCATTCTGGACATAATATAGTGCTTTACAATTTTTATAGTGTTTTACATATTTTTTGTATGTTCTACGCTTCTGCCTTCCTTTTTCAATAACAAACTAGTGTGGAAACAGAACTATCTGAAACAGGCCAATTCGTCCATTGTGGAACGGGCCATCTTTTTACAATTATAATACTAACAAGAAGATTTAAGACAATTTTAGTGAAACAGTCAACTTGGCCTTAGTGCTGTGACTTTAATTTTAAAATCTCCCGCAAGGGAGATACATAGATAGATAGTCTTCAAAAAACACTTAGGCTATATTCACAGTGAATTAGCTTGAAGTGTTATAACATCAGTAAAGGAAGAAATAATTCGATCTAAGAGGTAAAATTATCTTATAAGATAAAATTAAGGAAGAATAGTGTTGTTTTTCGAGGTAGGCCTACCAGAATTAAGTATGTTTAACTGCTACGAAGTTACCGTTTTGGGGACTATTCTGCTCCGAACCCGTATTGCCACGCAAACTTGAATTACTCTATCTAACACTTACTAGGATGTTCATCAAAATTCCCTGTAGAAAACTTAAACTGTGAAGTATCAAAACTGAGATGTTAACCAACGTAGTCTGGCATAATCGCTTTTCAATACAGCTAACTCTCTTCTTATGTGTTAACAAGATTATGAAGTTTAACCAAGGGTACAAGACTATAGATTGATAAGTCAAGGAGCAAATTCTGGAATACGCTTGTTAAGCTATTAGTAAATGATATTTGCGTAGTCATTCATACTTTACATTTAAAGTATCTAATAGATGTAGCTACTCTCGATGTTGAAGCTACGATGGATCAATTATCTAGAAAGAATAATAGAAAGTAGGGATCAGTCATGGCGAGGTACGTAATACGAATATTTTAAATATATACAGAAAGAATGTGTAATATGTGTATGAAAGGACGAAAAGTTAAATAGTCTTAATTTAAAAATAATAAATGCTTACGAATTATGAATATAAGTATTTAAGCTACAAAAGAAATGATGAATGAAAGAAGAGACATTTAGTCAAACATAGATACTTACCTGATACCCTGAAGAAAAATCCGTATGTCCACGTAGTTCGACAAATATCTGGTAAAAGAAGGACAAGAAACTAACCTATCATCCATTCTACATGATACGTCTATAATGTCCAAGTTCTTAGATATTTACCTTGTGGTTGAAGTATCTATACACATGAAGAGATGGTTGACGCCATAATGCAATTATGTTATCTGTCTTCAGTTACTTCAGTAGAAGTTGTAAATGTTATTTGAATTTGTATATGTAGGCTAATAGATACTGTATTTAATCAAACCTCGAGAATGTAAGATTGGACAGTATTATAAATTTGATCATCAAATTGTTTCATGGTTTCCACAACATCTTTACTCTCTTAGTTATTACTAAGTTCGTCACGGTATCTGTTATTACTAAGTTCGTCACGGTGTTCGTCACGGTCCGTGCGATGTCACAATAGACTGAAACAGTGTGACGTCACATCCTTTTCGTTGCCATGGTGATCGCCATTTTATTTTCCAAAGAACATGTAGCCTAAATACCTAAAGAACCTATGTGCAAAACGAAAACAGTGATGAAATATTTCGGAACTGCAAACATTAGAGTAGAACAAATACTTATGTTTCTTTTTAAATATTTCTAATGATTGAACCTGAAAAAAAGGCTAGAAAAAGTAATTAGAAAATAAATATGTTAAATAATGTTACGTCCATGACAAGCATTGACACTGAAATCAGCGAGTTCACATGTCTTGTGAAAATTTCCCTCTGATATCGTATATTTTGAGAGTTTCTATATTTTTCAGGTTAAATTAAACCTGAAAGTGTACTCACCCTGTTAACTTTAAATAATTCCGAAAAATTTTTCATTCAATAATATGAGTACGATATACTATTGCAAATTTGAACAGGATTATTGTTTAACAGTTGTTTAAAATATATACTGAACCATTCATAATTGAATGTGTAATTATTGTATATTTTCTAAATGCTTAAAAAAAAAGTTGATAGAGAATATAAGAAAAGATGTTACCTATATCCACTGATGGTCTTGATTGAATATTTCTAAAGGCTAGCCTTTTCTTTCTTTTGTAATTTATAGTTAGAAATAATATTGTGCACTCCCATTATAAACAGTAGACATTAGAGGTGTAAATGCCCCAATAGAATTAACATTATTCTAAAAGACTTTTTTCTTTTTTAAAAATCATATATTTTTACAGCTTTCTCTGTGCCGACAGTTTGTCAATCTACACGTTAGGGAGTTTATATTGCTTATAATTGCTTCCTATGGTGGATTACATGATAATTGTGCTTACATTAACTATTCGATTTCTACCTTATTACTTAGGGATGTGGAGCTTTAAGAAATAAGCTCTTTAGCTCCATTAGCTTCACGCGTTTGTATAGAAAAAAACATGGCTATCACCATGGTAACGGGAAGGAAATGACGACATCACTATTCCAGTCTATTAACACCTTACGATTCCTGTTCATTCAAGAACCCGGACATTGCGTTACCGATGCGTAACAAGCAATTCCTCGCTGCAACTGTCGTATTGACCTTTGTTCATTGGACGTCGTACAGGATTGTACCTCGTGGTATGGTTTACAAGAATAAGGGTACCAGTTAAAGAACAACGTCAGTTAACATCTGTAACGTGCTACCTGGTAGAAGGTTAAATACCTTATGACGACGGTGAGTGGATGAAACGTACGACATAGCGTACACCCACGCACATGAAGAAAGAGAATGTAAGAAACGTGCGTATAAATGAGGATGAGGCTACCACAACAGACCACAGCTGATTTTGCTTAAAAATCATAATTATTTAATTATAATTTAATTTCTTCGAAGGTACGAAAGAAAGGACACTACACAATGATGTTGCAAAATAGAGAATTTTATAGAATTTGTTTTAAACTATCCATCTTTTTTCACAGCACATAAAACCCATACAACTAGTTCGATAACAAACGTTTGATGACGATAGCCATCTGACAAAGATGGTAGTTTCTTTCTTCCTATTCTCTGTTCAGCGTAAGCTCTAAACTCCGATAAACAAAATATTTGTATCCTTCCGCTTGTCACAAATACGATTGGCTAGTGATGTATCACTCCCACTCCCCACGGGTAGGAGCAAATTATACACGTGCATTTTTACAATACTGTCTCGTGTTGTCCAGATACTTCCAGCAGCAGACAAGAAAGAAAAAACTGGAAAGATCAAAAAAATATTTGAATTTCACTGGTAAACAATTGTTGCTTAGTGAGTAAAAGTTTATGTTGTTGGTGTTTCACCACAACACTCGCGGAACCGGATTCATGCCAGCCGTCTTCAGGCTTGAGAGCAGAACACGCGTCCACAGTTGAATTGGCGCCATAATTATTACTGCGCATACTTAGTGTTTATTTCTATTATTTCATTAGCCACACTTGATTGCAGCATTATTAGATAATCCGTATTATATTTTCATCATTTATAATAATGTAGCAGTTTTATATGGAGCTTCATAGTGAAAGTAATGATCAAATCATATGAACTATTTTGCGGAGGAGTAAAAGCGTCGGTAGGACAACAGCAAATCAGCAAGATGTAGTTTCACGTGGCTTTGTTTATCGCAGTTTAGAGCTTACGCTGAACAGGGTTTAGTTTTGTTGGCAATAATTTTTTCGTAGATGGCAAATCAACGCATGTATATGGTCAAGTATTATCAACTTTTGATTACATGAGACCATTTTTTAACACTCCCTCGGCAATTATTTGATATTATGAATACTTTTCAGAAATAGATATAATGTGTATTAATTCCTTTCTCTTGGAATACTTTGTATATATTCTAATACTATTCTGTAATATCCAAGAAAACCAGAGCAGAAGGAATTTGAAATAGTTCTATATGATATTCGAGGAAATAAAGCGAATCTCCGGTTAATTTTCGCGCAATTGATTTCTTTATTTTTGTAACACAAACTTCGTTAACTTACAAATTAAACTTTCAATTATAATTTGTATTTTTTAGTGTCAAAAATAGCTCTAACACGTTGACCGCCATTATATGTATATTTTGACCTTTCTTATCTGTGCGCCACGGGCAACAATCCGCCACTAATACTTTGTTTTCGGCTTTGTTTTAACCCCAAAAATGTATAATTTTCTTTGTGTATGATTTTGCATACACGCGGTGTGGATATTAAATTTTGACTTCTACGCCATACATACCTATAGAGCGAACGTGAAAAGTGAAATATATATTTGTGTGTATGGAAAACCATACACGAGGCGCTGCATGAAGGAGCCGTGTGTATGGAAATCCATATACATGGCAGCCAATGTACAACACCGGTAAACATCTGTTGCTCTGATCAATTCTTTCAACTTTGAGAATCAAGCTGGCTGTGTCGTTCAGATGCTAAAGTAAATCCAGTGCTTTTTCTTCTCTTCTACTGCTGGTACTTACAGTAAATGTGTCGTAATTTACTTCAAAGTCAAAATAAATAGCTTCAGGATAATAGGTAAAGATCTAATTAATAGCAGTAGTCAGTATACGAGTACTCGCAGTAGTCGCATTGTGAATGCAATAATGAAATAGGCGGGAAAAGCAATTAGTATCCATTTAATACGTTAGAACAACACAAACCTATACCTGGGTACTTTCCTGTCAGTCTTGGACTTTTTTTTAATCTTAATGTAATTATATCTTAAGCATTGGCAATAATTGGAATATGAGTCAAGAACGGGAAATGAAGTAAATTTAGGAATTGTAATTTGAAAACCTCAGACATTTTAAAGAAACATTCTATAGTCTTTCATTTACTTTCTTACATTGCCCAATAATTTAAGACAAAAGTAGATAACATCTAATTTTGGTAGTAGGCTCAAGCTTTGTTAAGAAGCACTCCCTATAAGCCGTCATCTTATTCACTCAGGTTCTGAACTTCTGTTGCGATCTAACAACATTACTCAATTGTAGAGATGCAAGGGCTCGGAAAAAAAACCGGCTTTTTTGAAAAAAAACTCGGTTTTTTTTGCTTTGCTTTTTTGCTTGGGAAATTTTGGGCTTTTTTCAAAATTCTGCTTTAAATCGGTAAAGCAGACTTTGTTTCGCTTCTCTATAACACAGAAAGTCATTTAATTAGTGGTTGATGCCGATAATAATATAAAACCTCGAAAGTAAACCATGAATTTCGAAAATATATTTTAAACAATTTTACTTCAACATTTTTACATCATGAATTTCAAAGGATTAACCAATGTATATAATAAACACATTTTAACCTCCTATATACAAAAGTAAGCAGAGCTGGCAAGAACCATGGTTGTTTCTGAAAATGCCAAAAACCCGTTTGGGGGGGGGGGGGCAGTTTAAACCAGGTTTTTTTGGGGTTTAAACCAGGTTTTTTGATTTAGATATTTTGCTTTATGTATTTATATTACATATTCACAGAAATAAGTTTGTTTCGCCTTGGTGTTATTATTCAACAACGGGGTTATGCTGGAAGAGGTCCCATAAGCTTAAAGAAGTCCGGTCAGTAAATTTCTTAAATTGAGAAACTCCCGCCCTAGCCATCGGGAAAATCCTGTCATTCTTTTAAATGTAAAACAATAACGGGAAAATCCTGTAAAATTTAATTTGCATGTAAAATTTAAAGGTCAACGTATTATAATCAGTGCGCTAAAACTGAGTGACACACAATCATAGTCAACGTCTTACGAATAAAATCAGAAAAATAAACACACTGCTGAACAAGACTGCACTTATTTAATATAAAAACACATTTACACGTGACGTTTCGATCTTCTATCCAAGATCCTCATCAGACGTGAGTGTACGTCTGATGAGGATCTTGGATAGAAGATCAAAACGTCACGTGTAAATGTGTTTTTATATTAAATAAGTGCAGTCTTGTTCAGCAGTGTGTTTATTTTTCTAAAACTGAGGTATTAAATTACAAATTTAGTATGTAGGTATCATTGAAAGTCCAATCCAAGCTAATGTTGGAAGCTAAGTAGGCAATCGATAAATTTTACCAATTTTAATCAATATATTTAAGCAACCTTCGCTTCTTTATAAAACAACAGGCATGCAGAAATATATAATTTGGTTTCGTTTTGTATGTTTAGGCTTAACATCCTTACGTAATACCGAGGTTATCAAGGAGAAGACTTTCGCTTAAAGTGACATCCGAAAGAGTACTTGGTTTACACATGAAAGAAGGGTTGTGGTTCGACCGAGAATTGAACATGGGACACCTTGATTAAAAGGTGAAAAGGAAATAAGACTAATGCAGATGATTTGACATGTGAAACGTCACCATGAAGTTCACACGATTCGCATTTTTGTTCTTTTAATTTTTTTAGTTTAAACCAGTTATTTAAAAAAAACAGCTGGTGTAAACGAGCCAACCCTAAGAGTAAAAACTTCTTTCAAAAAATACACAAATAACTGGCAAAATTGTATGTAGTATTTTTACTTCAAAATATTCCATACCCTCTTTTTCAAACAAAATACAATTAAAATAAAACATAAGAGAAATACTTAGATTTGTATGATACAATTAAAGGCTGCACATGGTTCTGTATATTCTTGAAATTCTACAGTCAAGTTTTTTATAACCACCATCAAGGGCGCCCATCAGGGGGGTTAAGGGGGCGCTTGCCCCCCCTAGAGGAAAATGTACTTCAGAATATTGAAAATCCAATAGGATTTTTACATTAGTTACAGCAAAATTTGAAACTATTTTTGAAACGTCGCTTATACTTACCCCTCCTTGGAAACCACAACATGGGCGCCCTTGACCACCATCACGGTTTACCCAGTCCTCAAGTTTTCTGAATTTTTAACAAGAGGGATTCAACATATCATTACGGAACAAAAAAAAAAAAAAAAAAAAGAGAGAGAGACTACGGAATATATTTAAGTTAAGCTAAATACAACTGCACAACAAACGTGACTGAGTGATTGGCTTTTGCGCTTCTATCGGGAAGTCCGGGATTCAACCCAGCATTCGACCATTCTGACAAAACCTTCCTTCATTCCATCTGAGAATGTAGAAATAGTGCGTGTACTGGCCGACTAGGAGTGTAGGAGTTGGCCGACTTCCTTTCTTATTGTTTTTAAATCGTTATTATTACTAATTACCAGCAGTGACGGTTTTGCGAAGGTTAGAGGATCGGTCTTTCGGACTGAAGCCTGTTCTCCAAAGTTGTGGAATGTCTAAAACGAACGAAATATCTATTAGTTATGCCTTTACTCATAAACTTTAAGCTCCCGTCAAATAAAAATTACGAATGTTTAGAAAAACTAAACATTAGTAGGAAGAAAACCCCTCCCAAAACACCTTTTTAAATTGGCCACTGATTCTCAGTATAAAATGATCTTCAAGGTTGTATCCGGAAGATTATTGCTAAACATATAAACGAAACGAAATATTAGTTATGCCTGTACTCATAAACTTCAAGCTGCTCCCAAATAAAATTAGGACTTTTTAGAAAACGAAACAATCAGAGAAACCCCTCCCAAAGTACTTTTCTAAATCCGCTATTGATTATTTGTATAAATTGGTATTCAAGGTTGTATCTGGAAAATTATTGTTAAATAATTGCACAACTACAGTATAACAGAAATGTGGAAATACGGTTTGACGGACATATTGAAAAACGTATGCTTTGACGGATATATAGAAAAACGTAAGTTTAACTTTCGTGCTAGAAGCTGGAGTACTAAGCTCTTAGAAATGAAACACGGATGACAAACTAAAATGATCTAGAGAAGGAAAAAAAATGTCGATAACTCAAAAGTTAAAATAAAGTTAAATAACCTGTAAAATTGCCCTCAAATACTACATTCTTCATGTTAGCTTTAATTCGTAAAATATGTGCTCCATCCATCTTGATGGTGAATTACAGAGCTAAATATGGCATTCAGGTCGTGGAAATCTTATCTAACTATAGAATATACTATAAGAAAGCTATTTGGATAGAAAAATCATGAAAATGAAAAAAGCCAAAATTTCCAAAATTCTCGGTTTTTTTCCAAAAAAGCCGGCTTTTTATGTGAAAAAAACTATCGATTCAAAAAAGCCGGCTTTTTTGCATCTCTACTCAATTGCGTAACATCTTACCTTATCCTGATGTGATTTAATGATTAAGGTTAAAGAGGAAGATGACATAATTTCTTTATAACATGGCGACCCTTCCGAACAATAGCGTCACCAACGACTTATTTGTCCAGATGCTAAGGTTGTTGCGCGTCCAGCAATGGCAAGTCAAGACAACAGAATTTTTATATCAAAACTTTAGAGTAGACTTGATCTATTCCTTAGCAAAATTTAATCTTTTGGATGATTTTTTATAGCTTGCTATAAATTTTCAACGCGTTATGATACTATTTCATAAAACTACTAGTCTTGTATTACTAATATACAGCTAATAAAATGTAAAAACAAATACCAATATACCGTACAAATATATATTATAACATTTTGACAAAAGTAAGAACATTATGCATAATACTGTATTTACAAATAACTGTATTATTGTCTAGTGTTCCTACTTCATAACATTCATAATCGACTTTTTATAAAGAAATAGCCTACTTGTAGAATTGCTAAAGAGTTGTAAAAAACCTCCCTGTTCATCAACGGAAAATATTTTAATCTTAGATGTGTAATTTATAAAAAAACGCACGGTTTCAACTCAAACTTTTCCTTTTGTCAGCCAGCTAAAAGAGCTGGTTAAAGAGAAGGTGGTGTAACTCCAATTTTCTGCTTATTTAGGGATAGCATTGTGTTCAGCAAGTGACAGTCGATTAATAACACAAAGGGTGTAAATCGAGAAACGAATGGCAACAGTGTAGATGACAATACAAGTTTACCCTGTCAGTGGAGACATCGTTCTGGTGACAGCCAAAGGGTGTAATTTAGAGTGACACCACTGTTCCTGCAACTATATGTATGAAGTCTTCGAAATTTGCAGTAAATGTTAAAATCATGCGTAACATTTCAAATAATATTTGATTTGTTGAATTGATTAACTTGTGTTCAGTGAGTTTTAGTAATGGAAGATAGTTAGTGTTGTCTAAGAGAGAAATAAGATTTCGTCGTCTTATCGTAATTTTTTTTAGAAGTCACGATTCCTAGAAACCTTTTCTCATTTCGTCTCATTTTGTAACTTTATGCCATGATTTTTTACTTGATTTCATCTAGAATTCTTCCGCGTCACGAGAGATCCAAGAAGACTGTGATGTAGGCCTAGCAACATTTTAGAGCTAGTTATTATTGGAGTACAGTGTAGTGTCTTCCATAACTGTAACGTTGATAAATGCTCTTCATTGTGTTTACAAACACTTTATCAATTTATAGATTTTATGCTATGAATAATGTAATACTAAAACGATGTTTAAGGTCTAGACTTGAGTGAACTAGTATTGCCCGTGAGACTCGAGAAATTTCTCATCTCGTCTCGAAGTTAAAAATGTTTGACTTTTCTCCACTCTCGTTCAGTTTTCAAGCCCAGACAAGAAATTTTTCATCTCGTAGGCAGCACTGAACCCAGTAGCACTGATTCTAATATATTGGCAGGTAATGGGGTCTAGCGAAAAATTTGTCCATCAAGGGCAGAACTATTCACTGCTTGTTATGCTCATAGCAACCGCGTAGGTGATAGTAAAAATTGTTCCTGTCAGTGGAGCCATCGATCTACTGGCAGCGAAAGTGCTGTAGTTGGGAAGTATACCACTGCGTCTGAAACTGTATTGAGTTTTCAAAATTCGCAGTGAATGTTCGAAATCAGATGATGGTTCAACTAATGACCATTCAGTGAGAGCTAAGATCAAACGAGAAACTTTTCGCAACAGAGGTGATTGCCCTTCCCTTGAAATACTGCAGCCCCTACTAAGGAAGGCCGCTAATTGATAGCAGGACAACCTATCCAACCAGAGCAGCTGTATGCGCAGGAAACCGTAAACAAGTGGTATTTAACTTGCAACTCGCTGAACATGTAATGAAACAATGAAATACTAATTAGAAAAACGGAAAGAACGGAATCCTGATTAGACGTGGCCACACTGCTAGCACATGCAATTATAGACGAACATAGTTATTTTTTTTAATGGACGAACTTTTTTGTGAACGTAAAAGATAAACCTGTGTTTAATTTGTAATAGATCGTTGTTTTCTATGAAGGAATTCAATCTGAAGAGATATTATGAAATGAAACACACGTCCCAATTTGCAGAAATACAAGGACAATTTCGTCTGGATAAATTTGCAAACTTGAAGAAAAAATACGAGGCCAACAACTCACATTTATAAGGGGTAATTCCGAACATGGCTCCATTGGGAGCAAACCGATGACATCCTATCACTGCATTCTTCACCAGGAAAATTTATCTGCCAAGGGTGTGGATTTCACAGATTTAAATATATTAACTTCATAAGTTCCCGAGAACTGAATCACGGACAGTTCCATGCACTTTTTAGTAATATGGAGGTAGAATACGGTGACGTGTTCTAGTTTATGAAAGTTTGTTGGTTTATTGCAGGTAAAGTGCATAAAAGAGTTTTTGACTTTAAAGGTTAGGAAAGTGAATTCATAGCAAGTAAAGATGACGGAATTGAACAATTCAATGATCTGAAGTGGATGACTGATTTTGTGTATTTCATGGGCATTACAATGCACCTCAACGATTTGAATATCGAATTCCAAGGGAAGAACAATTTGGTAACCTACTTCTATGATTATGTGAAAACTTTTGAATGCAAACTATAGTTGTAGGTGAATCAGCTTAGAATGGCGATCTCACAACACATTTTCCAGCACTGCCACAGACAGTTCAAGACAATAAAAAGTATACTGAACGTGTCCTTGCAAACTCCCCTTTCCAAAACTTTCCTCCTTGAAAATCTGGGAAATTAAGTCTCAAAATCCCTCGATGGAACTATTCCAGGCATTATATAGCAGAATGCTCTTTCGGTTAATCAGGTGCAATCCAAGGTCACTTCTAAGGTTGCTAGGTAACGGGATAAAAATGATTAAACTTTCAGCATTCAGTTCACACACCATAATTCCTTATAGCCCGTATAGCCCGTCTCAAGCCCGTGTTGAGAAAGGATGTGGATCCTCTTCTCACGAGATAAGTTATACAAAATTGTGTTCCACTCACAAACAGGATATGTGCGACTTGTTTTCTGATAGCAAATAAGGTCCGCAACGAAAACAGTGGGAAATTCTAAGTGTGCTGTAGCAGAGATCTCCTAATTTTACTTATCATTTAACAAGGGGCACAAATTTCCCATTTATTATTATTATTATTATTATTATTATTATTATTATTATTATTATTATTATTATTATTATTATTATTATTATTATTATTTTGTAATTAGCAGGTTAATTATTCAAGTAGCCAGAAACAGACAGACTTGAGGACGAGGCAGTCCGCAGCAGCGGAAGTGAGACTGTGAATGGAAGTAGTTGAAGGCGATTGAAAGCACAATTCATGACGGCTTTCATGCCATCTACTCGGGGAGCCTATAGAGTCTACATGGTTCTCTAAACATGTTCTCTAGTACTGTGGTTCCCCACCCTTGCTGGTTTACAACTCCAGCTTTTTCAGGACCAGGAGTAATGGGTGTTCATGTGCTTCTGGCAACGGGACGCGTCGACTGGCTGGGCAAGGGTCACTGACCAAGGAATGGCCGGTGGCGGCTGCCCGTTGGAGGGACTGCTGAACCAATGCGGAAATGTGTTGACTGATGACTGTTGTGGTTTCCAAATACTTTGTGCCTCTCATGACCAGAGTCCCGAGAAAATGTTAGACCACAGCCATTTGCACACGCACGGTGTGCGTCGTCGTTTTCCCCCTAGCTTAAGGGAAGTGCAGCCCTGTTGAGGGACAGAAGAATCTGAAGGTATACAGTCTGCTGCTTAAACGACAAGACTTGCCTGAATAATTAACAAATGTGCATGGTGTAACTTCTACTGCTTCACTAGTCCTGTTTATTTTGTTACTGAAAATGAGTTTGCAATGTCTCAGAATTGAGTGATAATAGTCTCAAGACTATCTCCATCCAACAACTGCGTTACAGATATTCGATTACACAAGGATTGACACTAAGTGACTTAGCAACATCAACATGACTTAGCTAGACACAATGAAAATGGAAAAACAAAGAGAATGTCTAATTAGTGCCAAAGGGTTTCTTTAGCAAAGCTGGAATTGGAACTGCAAAAATATTAAGAGAGTAGCGAGTCAATGAACATTGAACAGTTGAATTTGCAAAATATATGAAACTTGTAAAACCTTTAATGAATGCAACTACGTTTGGTGGAACTTCCAATAGGATTCAGAAAAATCTAAGCAGCTTTGTAGCAGAGGAAATATCTAACGAAGTTGCATGAAATTTTCAGTCATTCCCTTGTTCTGATGTAACTTGAAAAAATAACAGGCGTAGCAACTTTGAGTACTGTTACAGCAAGGGTATCGATTTCTGTGTAGCTTTCGGGAGGATGCAGAATCCCCTCGGCACTTCAAGATCGAGTCCACGGTGGCAAGATGGAAAAATAATTCCTCTGATTAACAGATATTACTGGGTCAGCTGTAGTATTGGTCAAGCACATGTAAAAATGAAACCTCTTCAACTTCCCATGATTATGTCATTAGGCTAAAGAAGACTGATGATCATGAAATAATACGCGAAATGATAATGTAGGAAAAAACGAGAGAATCTCGAGATAACCTATGCAATGGAGTTGATGATGTATCATGTTTTTATCGCGTGCTAATATTACTTCTGGGTTTATCAATGCTGAAGGTGTTTTGCTTTCTCACCTGTTCCCCAATAGGAAACAGCACCACACGTCACTGCGTCACTGTAATGTCAAACAATGACTTCTTGCTTGCGTGTGGACTACTTGTTGCAGTCAATCACTGAAAAGAAGACTGATGCTGAAAAGCATCCAGTGTCATAGTTGAAAGTACAGTGGATTCGGCACCACAAGGGTGAACCATTCACAATCCTTTTTAAATAAACTTTTAAGGAGGACGTAACATTTTCAAAGTTGGATTTCAGACTACATTACATCCAGTTTTCTTGCTGACATGTGTCAAAGAAATCTGTACAGAGGACCACTGGCTGTTACAAAAGAGAAGAAAAAGCAGTTGGAAGACCTTCTGCCTTTCATTCCGCCTAATTTTTACCATTACTTTACGAGTCTTCTTACCTCTGACTATGGTACGGACATTGGACCACTGAACTGTTGTCTGGTGACAACGTTGACATGTAACTCAAATTATGAAAATATAATGTTCCTGCCGTGCATATTTTCTTTGTCAATCAAGTCCTTTATTCGTTTATATTGCAAGTAGTGTTTAACTCCATTTAACATCTTCTACCAGGTCCAGAAATGACCAAACTTTATCACAGGTATCGATATAGGTTAAAACAAACCTTTCTAAACACGTTATAAAGAAAATTATTTCAACAATGTATTTCTGAAATTTCTATAGCAACTCTAGTAAAACGTTAAATATCTCAAAACAAGAATAATGTCAGTTACAGTACTTGGGCTTTAATGGGCTCAAGCAATGCCTACCTGAAGGCGTGAGTACAACAGGAACTCTTATTGTCCCATAATCAGGTCTTCGTGCGATGTCCGAGCTGAGCAGATCTCTCAACCTCTGTCGACGCTTTTTACAACAGCAAGTGAAGATCATAGAGGAAACGAGAAGACACATGATTAGTATCAGCGTCACGTTAAACCCTACAAGAGAAGAACACATGTGTTAATTGTATTTGCTCATGTACCAACAAAATTGTTCATAAACATTGCTGCTAAAGACTTTTACATTGGAAATATTAACAATAAAAGACCGGAAGGAAATATTGTGCGTAGGGGGCTTTTATAGCTCAACAAAGACTCTAAAATCAAGGTGATGAAGCTGGCAGATCTCCTATGAAATTCAATTTATGCTAGATTATGCTTAGAAATGCGTAAATAAATTCAACAATTACAAAATGTGGAAATCAGACTAGATTAGGTGAAAGGTGAAAAGGGAGACAATAAAGGGAATTAATTACTTAAAGGACAGGATACGAGCACAGTGCCCCTTTAGTAAATGTTGGTTCTTGGTCCTTCCTCGGTGTCGTGGAAGCTGGCGATGTGGCTATGCCTGGATATGCGGCTTTCAAGCACAAACGATGTGAAGACAAATGTAATTTTCGGAGTTCCGCAATCAGGTGTCTTCAAAATATAGACAAATAATAATAATAATAATAATAATAATAATAATAATAATAATAATAATAATAATAATAATAATAATAATAATAATAATAATAATAATAATAATAATGCTGTTCTTCACTCAATTGGTAAGGGAGAGCTTCTCGGTGGCTAAGCGGTTAGCGTACGCGCCTTTGGCGTGGGAGGCCCGGGTTCGATTCCCGGCGGGAGCTCGTGTGGTTCGGATTCCACGTTAATCAGTAGGTCCACGTCTCATATAGCCTCGCTGCTGAACGGGACGTTAAACTCAAAATCAACTCAACTCAATTGGTAAGGGCTTCGGACGCTGATCTTTTATCACACAGAAAACTCTAAATCTTAAGAGCTAATAGCAATTTGCAGACATGTACAGCAAACAACTTTCAGGGCTTTATGCAGTCTGATGCGTGATTAGTGCCATACTAAAGATTTCGACTGACGTATGTTTCCTGCAGTAGTCAGGTCTTTAGTATGACGCTAATCATATGTCAAAACGACTCTGCATAAGGCAGTCAATGTTTAACGTGAAGCGGAGCTGCTACTATTATTATTCATAACAGTAAAACTAAGAACATTTTCTACGAACTATCACAAGGGGCATACATATTGAACATGTCTATCAGATGATGATATAGTTAACCTATAGACACACAGGAACATATTCAGAGATGTTCTCATGTATTATCAGCGTCATACTAAGAGTCTGACTAACGTTTGTTAGAAACACATTCGTGATGAACTATATAGAGAGAATTTTCAACAAATATAACGCTAGAAATCAATATTTCGAAGGAAATCAAACAAAGCAATAGTTTTAAATGATAAAATACAAACAGTATAAGAGCTTTTATTTATTACTGAAAATTTAACTGAAGTGCAGTCAAAACTATTTGATATCCCTAATCAATTTTACAAAAAATTATTTTTAAAAAGCAGAAGTGACGCCAAGAACACCATCAATTTTAGAATACATTTCCCGAAATTGCATCTGTTAATAGAACTCCCTAGTTTTTACGTGGATTTCATACGTACATTTGGCATGGGGGACCCGGGTTCGATTCCCGGAGGAAGCTCATTTGGTTTGTATCCTACATTAAGTTGTAGGTCCACATCTCATGGCCTTGCTGCTGAAGGGGCTCTAAACTCAAATCCAACCAACATTTTTAATCGTGTCGCCCTTGCTTCTAACGCAAGAACGGTGCCATTCACAGGAGGCGCCAGGTGAAAAATACAAATGTAACAGACTCTCCTTTCCTCTCCCAACAGCCCTTCTGCGACCTCGCTAGAGGATGCCATTGCCAAAATATGTCTGAAATGGGAATGGATCAACAAGAAAAGGAAGTCAACTGTGCGTGTTGCTTATGGATTGGGCGACATTATCATTAAAAAGATGTCTTCAGGGGTTCTCTGCCCTGTCATAAACAGTGTCCTCGCATAATACTTCGGTTCAATGACTATAGTTAAGGGCTGAGAAAGGTCAGCATAAATTTAATGTACATACTTATATTGTGGTAATAAAGAGCTACAACACAATTCTGGGAACGTTTTGACTGCTCCTCGTATTGTCCAAAGATAAGATTCATATCAATCGATAGATGACATCGAGGTGAACATAATGACATGCTTGGGGGTACATTCTCATAGTTTTTGATAGAATCGAGAATTTTTATGGTGTTAAGAAAGTATGTCGTTTTTAGCCAGTCTTAAGAAGTTGATAGTTTTTTATTCTGCAGCAATAGTTTTATTATTATTATTTATGTATTGCATATATAAAAAATACAGTGCTTAGTAGCAGATTGTATCTATCGTTATTTGATTCATCTTAACAGTGACACATACAAACAACAGTGACGCCCATAATTTTAACAGTGATGCACATACTACTGTATGTTTTGTGCTCAATGCTGCATGAATATTTGCGGCCCCAGTAGCTCAGTCGTAGAGCGCTCACCTTTGGTGAGTGAGGTTTCTGTTTCAATCCCAGCTCTCGCATTGTGGTGGACAAACACTATTTGCGTGGATTCTTTGGTATCTTCCCACGATCTTCATTTCACCATTATGATTTATCATATTATTTTCGTTCGTTTTAGCCTCGAAACAAAAACCTGGAACGTTAAACGAAAGATAAATATCATGCTCAAATAAGTTAAAAGTTATGAAAAGAAGTATCAAACATAACAACTACTTACAGCTGGACCAGAGTGACCAATTGTGGTCACGCGAATGTGGTAACGGATGTGGAATATGTCTGTAACAGCATGTACTATGATGTTGGCGAGTCTCACAACAGTAGAATCCTGGACCTGGTCCACAACAAATATTATTATGTTTGCCACAACAAACGAAGTCACCCTCTCCGCATTCCACATCCTCACAACAGGCACCCTACGAAAGGGAATTATACATTTATTTTATATTACCAGTTTTATCTGCTTACAGGATACATTGCATTTGTGTGTGTTTAGTAACCATATTTACTTCCACTTTGAAAAGTGTCCTTTACAAACTGTCTTTAGTTGTTTCAGGAATTACAATTCAAGCTGGATTATTGCTTTAAAGCACTAGTTCCCAATCTTATTGACACCTAGGGTTTTCAACTATGGATTAACCCACTCCAGAACAAACATTTGACGATTTTTGATTTCCTTTTCAGTTTAGTATCTGTTTGGTTTTATATATTTTAGTAATTTTAGTTTAAGTTAGCTATTATTAGAACATAAGATCTGGTAACACTGAAAAGAAAGGAGAGAGAGTGTGTGTATGTCGATGGCGGTGTGCAAGGCCATGAAAGCGGACTTGTGGTGGCACTGAACCAATTTTTGTGTAAAAATTGAAGCTAATGTGTAACATCAGTTAAATACAGTCCACATTTTTTATATAATGACTTCTGTCATTTAGAACCAAACCAAAACATTATCCCTTTGAGCAGCGAGGCTATATCAGAAGCGCACTTACAGCTTAACATGGGATCAGAACCACATGAGCTAACACCGAGAATCAAACCCGAGTCTCCCACTGCAAATGTGCGTATGCTTACTGTTCAGCCATGAGGGAACTCATTGACGATAAGCCTTTGCATACTCAACTATCTCTATAGAGCTCATTCGTGGCTAAGCGGTTAGCGTACACGCCTTTGACGTGAGAAACCCGGGCTCGATTCCCAGCGGGAGCTCATGTGGTTCGTAATCCACGTTAATTTGTAGTTCTCATCTTATATAGCCTCGCTGCTGAAAGGGATGTTAAACTCACAATCACCTTACCTCATTATCTAGGAGCGACTTAAGAGTCTAGAAACACTTGTTACTAGACAGCTTTGTAACAAGAAAGGCTTTATATTACAACTTAAATTATAAAGCTAAGTTTCTGAACTGAGTTAATTTTATTGCTTTTTTTTCTTTTCTTTTATTTATTTATTTTCTTTCTTTTTTTGTAACTTCCTGGACTGTGATTTCTATTTTTTAGGCATAACTGAGACAAGTATTTTCATAAAAAAAGAAATATATTTCCCGCAAATATCATCTCAACATCATCACACACACATAAAAAGATACTATTAGTTATGACATATTCCACTGAAGAAAATATGTAGGGTCGTCCTTACTGGCATAAAATAAATAAATAAATAAATTTTATTCCTGCTGGAAAGAACAAACCTTTTTTTTTCTTTTTTTTTTTTTTAGAATGTCTTGCTTTATCCTATTTTTTCGGGCTTTTCAGTGCAAAGAGGAAAATAAATTTATTGAACATACACTGAAAAGACAGGAACAGCAGTTCTTTCTCTTACTACAACCACTACTGCAGGGAAGATGAGTCATCGTCACTTCAGCTGAATTTTTAAATCTGTATTTTCCCTGACTGCAATAGCTGCAAACTTGCATTTTATTTATTCCTTAATTACAAGCCAATGCTGCAGTGTTATTTTAGGCAATCTTTTGCGATCTTTCTTCTGCACCTTTCATATACAATTTGCTTGAGCTCGAAGTCTCTAAATTCGAACACCTTGTATGGGCACCTTAAGGAAGCATTCCCACCCTTTTCTATTCCATTCTCGGTCGAATATCTAAAAACATTGAAACACATATTTAATTATTTTACAAGCCAACCATCATCATCATCAAACACCAAACCTCATGACTACAACCTTAAGAAACTCTAGATCGATTAAGAAACTTCATATTTGTAGGGTTCTAAGATATGATCATCTTATTATAATAATTGTAATTCCTAGGGGGGTGCACGGCGGATCAGTGGCAGAGCGCTTACCTCTGATGCGTGGGAACCCTGGTTAGATCCCAGGCCAAGTAAGTTTGAGATGGACAACATGTGCTTGTTGATTTTCTTAGGGGTGCTCCCGTTTCCTCCCACTTTTTCATTCCACCAATTCTTCCATGTTCACTTGCTTTCACCATCGTCTCCCTGAGCTTAACAGACATAACGTGGGACGTTTAAACTCAAAGACTTGATTTCATAATTGTAATTCTATCTTTTTATCATTCCACCCTTTTTCTTCCCTTTTAGATAAAATATAAAAAAATTAAAACACGTGTCTTATTATTTTAAATAAGAAGTCCAAATACCAAATTTCATGTCTCTAATCTTAAGGGATTAAGAGATATAGACTTTTGTAATCAATGTACCGTTTATTCATTATTCAAGAGACAGAAGATTGAATTCCTTGGTTGTAACTGTGAACAAAAATTTAAATAAATAAATAATAAAAATAAAAAATAAAATAACACCTTGTTAATTCCTCTTAAACTGGGACAGTTGGGAACTCTATTCACCTCCTTCCATCACTCTCATTAGTTATATATCCCTTTTGCCAAACTCTTACGATTTCAGATGCAGCCTTGAATTCTCAAATCTTCAATAATAATAGTAATAATAGTAACAACCCTTTTCTTATCAATTTGAGGAAGACTTCTGCATACAATTATAATCTCAAGGAGGGAACCATTACTTTAAAATAATAAATACAAAGTATACTTGAAATTAATGTATGTTAAAGTTATTAAATTTATTCGAATTTTTTTCCCTGAGATTTTTTTTTTTTTTTTTTTTGCTTTCTTCCATGACACCAAACTCTTCCCTTTAAAAGCAAATGCCGATTTAAAACAAAACAGGAGGGTAGGGAAAGGAAAGCTTACAATTTGCAATTTTGCCCTCTAATTGATAACTGATAATATGTGACGGCATTCGATAAGTTCGTGACCTTCAAAAGAAAGAATTGTGTTTCGTACAGAAAAAAATATTTTTTGACAGTCTCTTTCTAGCTCCATACACTTTGTCCAAAGTTTTTCTAAAATTTTTATGCCTTACAAAAATTACATTTATCAAGTACTGTAAAACAGGGTTTGTCTAGCATAAAACGCAAGTCTTCAGGTTTCTGACGAAAAAAAGAAAAAAAGAAAACTTGTGGAGGAGCACATCTAAAGAATACGGTAGATGGGTGGTAGAGGTTGCAGTTCGTAGTCTAATTCTACAATTTTATCCATGGCAACCGTAGGGGTGTGGACCGAGTCATTGAGCAGGAGAAGGATCTTTTCTTCGCTAAATGAGACCTTTTTCATATATTCTTTGTAATAACGATCTTATAAAGAGGCATAGTGCCGTGCGAATGCATAGTGCGCCCCCTCCCAAATCGTTGCCATAATTTTCACAACCATTGGAACAGTTCTTGCTTGTTTACAAGCATGTTCTTCTGCTGAAATTCACTACTTTGATTGTTCTCTGCTTTCTGTTTAATAGCAATTATCTAAATTTTATCTACAGTGACACAACTTACCAAAAACACTTGGTTTGTGCTCTCACATGTCTAAATGTTATCTTGAAAAATACACGTGACTCCGCTTTAATTCAACAATGAGCAATCGCGGTATTCATCTTGCCGAGAGCTTCCTCATACTCAAATATTCATCAAGAACATTAAAAGCGCTTTTAATTAACATGTATATTATCTTAGCTATCTGGCGTATCTTCACTCGATGATCTTTCAACATAAAACGAAACATAAAACTTCAACTATAAAATGAAACTGCAGTTGAAGTATCACCTGGAGCGTTGTCAGGGCGGGGGAATCCACTTCATGTGTCATTCGAGCTTGACGTATTCTTGCAATCTGCAAGTGAATGTATTTGTTGTAAACTTTATTTTATTAAGCATTCCCTAGAGCACATTCATGATACGCAATCAGTAATGAAAATTTTCCGATTCATAGAAACATACTCCACTTATTCCTACATCGTTGTTTAGCCGTGATGTGAGGTGGAAAATTTTCTGCTAAATTTTTTCGGAAAATTTTTCGTTCGAAACAAATATGTGATATCAAGTAACAATTCCTCAGTAATCATAAAATTGAAAGATCGTTTTAAAAAAATCTCAAAATTTTCATGGCTCAGACAATTTTCAGTACTATGTAGAAACAAGTGAAACCATTTGTCATGAATCGAAAAATTGTCTCTCCTGTATGGAAAAATTGAAAAACTTCTTATGAATCGGAAAATTTTCATAATTTTGAAGCATCAAGTAAATCAAATTTTTGTGACTCGGAAAGTTTAATTGCTCTGTAGAAACAAGTAAAAGGAATTTTCATGGATTGAAAAATTTTCATTGTGATGTAGAAACAAGTGGAAAAACTTTTCATAATTGGACAATTTTGGATATTATGTATAGTGATGTTAGGTGGAAAATTTTCCACTATATTTAACTGCACATTGAGCTATAACATTGAATTCCTGTAGAGGAAAGTAAGACAACAACAAATTATAATTTTGCAATCAGCTTTCGGGAATCGGAATTTTTTTTAAATATTTCAAGTTGACAAGTATAAATTTATAAAGTCTCTCTCTCTCTCTCTCTCTCTGTGTGTGTGTGTGTGTGTGTGTGTGTGTGTGTGTGTGTGTGTGTGTGTGTGTGTGTGTGTGTGTGTGTGTGTGTGTGTGTGTGTTTAAAGTGCAGGGAAAATACATCGAGTTCGTAGAGAACAAATATCCCATTCTAGTGTTTAAAGTGTAACACGAAATCGAAATGAACCTTTATGAATTTATCAATTATTTCAAAAACAGAAAATTCCACTATTTCTTTACGTATAGGCCCGCCTATGTAATGAAATAACTACATAAAAGTTCCTTATGAAGATTATTTTTGTAACAGAAAATAAGAAGAAATGCATTGATTTTATTGTGTTTAACACTCGTAAATCATAATTTCAATATTGAAATTTTGTATAATCAACATCTTAGAGCAGATATTTGTATTGTAAAAGCCTTTTTATTATGTATAAAAATGTATTAGAAATAATAACGATTTCATAAAACAAGTACATAGGTAACAAACAAGAAATATATTCTTTTATTTTGTAAACTAAAATAAATCTACATGTTGCTTTTAGAACGCAGCGCTGACAGTGCAGTTTTTACGTTTCTTTTATTATTTTATTCGAAGAACAACTACACAAATCAGCTTCCTTATTAGTTATTACTTCCTTATTACATTCTCTTCTGAATGGATATATGAATAAATAAATGTTTATTTTCAGAAAATGGTCAACATTTGCTTTCATGAGTTACTTAAACTCGAATTTTGGATAGTCAAAAAATTACAGTAGGCACTTTATATTATCTCTACTTATTTATAAATGTTGCAAGTATGTAAATTTAGAAAACTAATAAAGGTATGAGAAAACTTCGTCTTACTCGTATTAAACTGACGAAATATGATTTTGTGAGATCAAAGGTGGATTCTAAGGGAAGAACGCATTGAAGTTTTAGAAACATTTTTTGAAGAAATGAAGAATCGTTAATTTTCACTTCATGAAACTTTTTTACACAATATTTTATTACCAATAAATTTTACGGCTAAACAACGATTTAGGAACAAGTGGGGTATGTTTTTATGAATCGGAAAATATTTATCACTTGTAATAAATTTAAGTTTTAAATAATAGAGTGGGATACTTGTACTCTAAGAACTCGATGTATGTTCCCTGCACTTTACACACACACTCACGCATACACACACACACAGAGAGAGAGAGAGAGAGAGAGAGAGGGTGAGAGTGAGTGAGAGAGAGAGAGAGGGTGAGAGTGAGTGAGAGAGAGAGAGAGAGGGTGAGAGTGAGTGAGAGTTGATTTTGAGTTTAACGTCCCTTTCAGCAACGAGGCTATGTTAGACGGGATCTACTGATTAACGTGGAATCCGAACCACATGAGCTCCCGTCGGGAATCGAAGCCAGGTCTCCCATACCAAAGGCGCGTATGCTAATCGCTTAGCAACGAAGGAGCTCACAGAGAGAGAGAGAGAGAGAAACACTATGTAAATTTTTACTTTCCATCTTGAAATATTAAAAAACTTTCCGGTTCACGAAAGCTAATTGGAAAATCGTAATTTGTTGCTGTCTAATTTTCCTCTATAGGAATTCAATTTTGTAGCTCAATGTGCAGTTAAATATAGTGGGAAATTTTCCACCTAATAACACTACACCTAATATCCAAAATTGTCGATTGATGATGTCGATCGAAAATATTTCGATTGATGAAAAATTGTTTTATTTGTTTCTACATAGCACTGACTATTGTCTGAGCCATGAAGATTTTTAGATTCTTTAAACGGTCTTTCACTTTTCAACATATCTATACATGAATTCAGTCAATTTTATGATTACTGAGGAATTCTTACTTGATTACTGATATTTTTTGTTTTTGGAACGGAAAATTTTCCAGAAAATATAGGGGAACATTTTCCAGAAAATTTTGCACCTCACATCACTATACACAATACCACAATAATATGATGAAAGATATTGTGCTTACATGTAATGAATAATAAATCTCTTGTTTGCTGTCGTGACGAAGCTGGGACATTTAACTATGAGGTTAAATATTTTACCTTATTTCCTGTTTTAAATTTAAGGTTTCATGGAATAGGTATCTAAGCCCAACAAACGTCTAACAAAAGAGTGACCAAAGTAACATAACTATACTAAAATTAGATTGGCTCGAAGTGTTGATTTCCATTCAATGTGTAACGTGAAAACATATGCCATTATTTTTGTTGTCGAACTTCGGATATCTACACAGCCCATTCACTGTTACTGAGCTTCATATTTCATAATTAAACGATAGATCGTTACTTGAACAATTTCTGATATCCAAAACTTTTACTTGAAAATGGAGGTTGTTCATATGCATAAAGTAGGGTTGCCATAATTTTTTTTTTATTCAAAATAGGGACAAGCCTTAAGATGACGACCCATCAAAGATACGGTGCCCAAACCTACTATTTTGAAATTTCTTACCTAAAAATCACCTTTTTAGGTTATCACACAATTGTTTACTATAATACTTAAAATACTATTGGAAACTAACACGTTTTATAATATTTTATCGTTAACACAAATATAATAAATCATGCCATTAAATTACGTATATTAAATCTAACCAAAATAACCCTGGAATGGAAAAATGAGGCACTCTTTAAAAACGTAACCTACTTTATTAATAGTAACTAAAATATAAGTTATATGATGAAAACGCAATTCTTTTACCCCGAGATTTTAGCGATTCCCGACTCGGAAATTTTCGGGCAGTTCCAAAATCTGTCAAATACGGACATTTTCCTATTTCATGCTTTGTACGATATGGACACGAACACGGACCTAAAAATACGAACAGTCCGTACAAAATACAGACATATGGCAACCCAAGTATAAAGAGACCCAGATATAGCTTCCAAACCATACACTGGAAATGTTATAATAGAAGATGGGGTAGAATATCTATAGTCTACAGTGAAGTACGAGAGTCATCAAGAAAATGAAGTCCGTTCAGTTATACAAAATGAAAACACAATATTTATTTAAAAATCTCTGTTACATGCTTGAACCTTCCCTCACTCCTCTACATAATCACACCTTCATTTAAACACTTGTCTATATGTTCACGAGCTTTAGAATTCAATGGTATACTCTTCTGCTCTCAGTTCATTAAGACAGGTGGGCAGTCATTCAAACAAAAGACAGCTCGCTCATTTCCGCATTACACCCACACTGTGACTACATCTCTTCCTCTTTTCAGGGTCAACTGGCTTCCGTAACAGCTGTGCTTATAACGCCGTGAGTGGAGGTTGCAAGAAGTCGCCCTTGTGCGGTTGAGGTGGTCAAAATGAACTGCATGAACGATAATCTCACCGACTGTGAGGCAAGGAGTGTTTTCGATTTCTGAACGCTCAAAAGGTGAAACTGGCAGAAAGTTACCGGCAACTGAATGCAGTGTATGGTGATAAAGTAACGAACGAAAGAAATGCGAGAAATTGATGTGAAACGTTCAACAATGGACGAACAAATATGCACGATGAAACTCGACTTGGACACCCATCACTTATCACAGGAAATCTGAAGACTACTCTTGCAAAACAGGCGCGTAACTCTCGACGAATTGCACATTGTGTTTCCATACATTTCTCGTTCTTTGTTTCGTGAAATTGTGTCGCAACATCTCGGCTACAACAAAATTTGAGCACGGTAAGTTCCACGGCAACTGAGTAACCAACAGAAAATTCAAAGAATGGACTCAGTATTATATTCTTAAAACCATATCATTCAGATAGAGACCCCTTTCTTGATCAAACTGAGACTGGTGTTGAGATTCTTACACCAGAGAACAAATGCCAATCATTTGAGTGCCATCATTCCTCATCACCCAAAAACAGAACATTCAAACAGACTCTCTCAACACGGAAGGTCATAGCAATCATATTTTGGGGTCGTAAAGGTGTTCTTTTGGTGGATTTCATGCCAAAAAGCACCATCATCAATGTAAATCGTTATTGTAAGGCTGTAAGTAAACTACGGCGAGCTACCCAAAAGAGGAGGCGAGGAATGCTTTCTGGAGGAATTATGCTTCTTCACGACAATGACAGCCCACATACTGCTGCTGCAACTCAAGAATTGCTGGATTAATTCGGATTGGAAATCTTTGATCATTTACCCTATAGTCCGGACCTTGCTCTTAGAATGTCTAGCTTTTTACTAAGTTAAAAGAGTTTCTGGGCAGTAAACGTTTGGAAATGGTGAATAGTTGGAGAATGCAGTGACCACCGGCATAATGGACTGGCGACAGAAGAGTATTACATGGGAATTCTGAAGCTCGTGAACAGATACGACAAATGTTTAAATGAATGTGGTAATTATGTAGAGAAGTGAGGAAAGCTTCATGTAAAAGAATTTTTAAAAATAAATATTGTGTTTTTCATTTTGTATAAATAAATAGTCTGTATTTTCTGGATGACGCTCGTACTATTGACTTATCGTTGTATCTTCGGAACCCCTGACCCGAATGAAATAAAATTTGGTAGAATTGTTATGGTAAACTCCCAAATGATCATGAAGAAAGGATTTTCAACGAACTTAAAAAGTTCGTTACCGAATTCTTTATGTCTGTGTGTGTGTATCTGTTTGTCTGTTATTTTTTAAAAATATTTTGAGCCCTCCATTTGATAGAGCATCAAAAACTATCTAAGAAAGTGATGGTATTTTTCGCGTCATTCTTACCGTTCCCGGGATAGTGGCCAATAAAGTTCAAATTTTGGAAGATTTATCGATCATATTGGGTTGGATGATGAACATTTTAGTACCAAATAGTAACCGGTGGCTACTAGCCAACTGGCGACCATTCCCCAGATATTCTAAACGTTTCGGAACAATAGACCGCCTGCTGTTTGAAAGATTTCAAAAAGAAGGACAAAAAGGAAAGACGTGTTGCCAGGCAAGGGGATTGTAACAAGAAACAGCTGTTTGGAAGATGGTTTGTGCAGAGTATTGGAACTCTGCTAGTATAGACCTGGACCCGTCAAAAAGACCCGGAAACCCTGACTGGCTCACAGTATGATTTACAACTCTGTCAAAAGTAAAATTACTGAATAGCCACCTTGGCCGCGTTCGCTACAGGGGATAACGCATCAAAAACGCTTTCTCAAATAGACACTCTGTAAGTGCGCTTTCACACTAGATGTTGAGCCGTTCACGTGAGCCACTCATGTGAACCTGTAATGTGAAGACATAGAATACTGTGAGCTACTCAAAAGATCATGATACCAAAATAGCAGTCGTGTTAGAGTTAGAAGCTGCAGCATAATCTTAGCGATAAATTATAAGAAAAAACGGGAAAGAGGATATTGAACATTGTAGATTCATTCTATAAATTGATCAATACTGGAAGAATGCTCATTTTACAGTTTAACGAACGTTTTATTTTACCTGAGTTCAGTTTCATTTTGTAGTGTAACTCATATATAAATATGTCTGATATTCACTAGTATAAGTATATATTAATTACACACTATTTGCAAGCTTTTAAATGCACTATATATATTTCGGAATACTTGTTATTTGCTTCACAGCCATTCAGTACACTTCTGCATTGGCGTCAGCAGCACATAAGCTTTAGGGGAAATAGACTACTGGGCTGTATGGAATACCATCGGGAGAGCGGGGTTTGGAAGTCCTCCCCGGAAATTTTTTTAAAAAAATAGTATTCGTACATTGCATTTTAGAGCATTTTTTACTTAAAAAGCAAACAAAAACCTAAAAATTTTCTGTTTTATTTTTGCCTTTGATATATATACGACGGTCACTACGAAAGTTTTGAGATACGCATTGTTGTGGTACAGTATCTGAATTCCAACAATTGCGTTCGGTAGTGGTATCCAGAGCAAAGAAGCGAAGTAAGTTTCAAGTCAACTCGCCTCGCTTATCGGCGTGGCCGTATCGCCTTCACTTGTTTATTGATGTGAGCAGTATTCGGCTGTCTAGAATGGAGCTCGAAAGGGAATATTTTCGGGCAATGATCCTTTACGATTTCAAACGTGGTTTGAACGAGACACAAAGCCTTGACCGTTTGCAGGGGGCATTTGGGGACCTTGCTCCTTCCCGTGCTACAATTTTTCGGTGGTTTGGTGAATTCAGAAGAGGCCGGACATCGCTTAAAGATGAAGAGAGAGCTGGACATCCGGCAACAGCTGTGTCAGATGAAAACATCGCCGCTGTAGAACAAAATGATTCGAGAAAATCCTCGAACAACTTTCAAGGACATTGAATCTACAGTGAACATTGGATCGCCAGCAGTAACAAAAATTCTTCATGATCATCTTCGGCTCAGGAAGGTTTCATCTCGTTGGGTGCCTCAGACTTTGACTGAACAGCATGCGTGTGGAATGGTGTGAAGGAATGCTTGCAAGATTTGATGGAGGCAATTCTCGACGCGTCTCTGACATTGTTACTGGTGATGAGACTTGGATCTATCAATTTGACTTGAAAATAAACGCCAGTCTACAGTTTGGATCTTTCCAGACGAAAATCCACCCACGAAAGTGAAGCGACCGCGAAGTGTGGGGAAGAAGATGGTCGCAACTTTCTTCTCTAAATCTGGCCATGTTGCAACTGTTCCACTTGAAGAACATAGGACTGTTACTGCTCAGTGGTACACCACTGTTTGCCTAACAAAAGTATTCCAGAAGCTTCGGAAACGGCGTCCAAGAACTGGATTGTGTGGGATCCTGCTTCATCATGACAACACATCCGCACACACGGCCAACATCACAATTCTGATTCTAGAATCTACGGAGGTCAAACTTATGACTCATCCGCCGTATAACCCTGACCTGGCCCCGTGTGATTTTTTCTGTTTCCCAGGATCAAAGATCGCATGCGTGGAAAGAGATTTTGCAGCCCTGAAGAAGCTGTAGTGGCTTACGAGATCAACACTTGAAGAAAAAGACTGGCAACACTGCTTCCAAAAGTGGTTTTCGAGGATGCAAAAGTGTGTACAGTGTAATGGTGAATACTTTGAGAAAATGTAAGTGTTAAATTGATTTTAAGTATGTAAGTTATTTCACATCTCAAAACTTTCGTAGTGACCCTCGTATATACCTTTCGAGCCTTCGTCTGGAGACACAAATTGCACTATGTGGCAACGTCCCAAATAAAGAATATTAAAATTTTGTCTTCTCTCTCTCTCTCTCTCTCTCTCTCACACACACACACACACACACACACACACACACACACACACACACACATAAAAACACACTTTTACCATTTTACCAATCGCCGGCTTATTATACTGCAGTCATGTTGTAAAATTCACCTTTTCGTTTGGAAGGCGGGCGAAGGACAAAGAAAGCAAAGATATTATCGACGAACCTTTCAAATTGTTTGCTTTCAGCAAATTTATGATACTAATAATAACACTTTAGGTGAAGAGGTTTTACAGGGGGACCTTCGTTTTGTTACGCGGAAATGTTTGATCTGACCAGAGTGCGAAATTGCCCTCTGCTTCCATGTTGAGAGGAGGGGAATACTTCCCTTTCCTAGTGAATAATATTCATTAGGACCTGAATTATCTTCAGAAATGGTTTCTTGCAGAGTGTAAAGAACATTTGGTATAATATTCATGGAACTCAGTTGAAAGCAGAAAATACCATGAGAATGATCAAAATTCGAACATTGAAGAACATAATTTACAGAAAAGAAATAGGAAACCCAAACCATATTTTAAAACCTGCTATAAAATGTATATCCTATTTTTTTAATATTTCCTTACTCCCATGAAAGTATCCTGGGGAGGCTATTCTCTCCAGTTTTTTCAGACTGAAATCCTTTTATCCCGTACTATTCCCCCCCCCCTTACACAATACGAATAAACAAATGCTGTTAAAATCCATACATATGACCCTTCCGGGACTCAACCCGGAGCCTTCAAGCCGATGGTCTATCGCCACAGACCGCTCGGCTTGGTATCAAGATGTACGTTGTATGATTGCGAATAGATACGACAATATAAGAAACTTTAATCCAAAATGGCCACCCAAAAATCAACTTTTTTTAGACCACTAGCTAATCTGGGTGTACTGTCATGAGTTTGTTACACAAACGGGACAACCACCACATAGTAGCACACACCCCGCGGTTATGGGAACAGATTTGAACCATGGGCACAGTGCCATGGAGGTGAAGACTGGCCCAAAGCATTCTTTCGTCCAATGTGTCGTTCAGCTACCATTACTATGACACTTTAAGTAGAGCTTACTGTGCAGTAACATATAAAATTTCAACCCAATACTTTCCATTACTCAATAAAATTATTTGGTTCCGAGCTTTTTTTTAAAAAAATAATTGCAACAAATCTAAACATGCTAAAATGAAAAGTAGTTTTTGGATTGGTATGGGTTAACACTGTGAAACCTAAAGGCTTTAACATATGAAATCAAAGTGTACACACATATCTATCTCTCTATTTCTCTCTCTCTCTCTCTCTCTCTCTCCATATATATATATATATATATATATATATATATATATATATATATATATATATATATAGACACTATAAAGCAAGTGGGCTGATGTATATGATAGTGTCGGTGATGGTGACACCTTTACATCGAACTTTCCTTGTCGTGTAAACATTATTTGACATTAGTGTCTTTATCTTCGACGTACCTATGAGCAATTTACTGTATATTCAGGTATTGAAACTGATGAAACAAATTTCAATGTTTCAAAATGTAAAAAAAAAAACAGAAACCAGGGCCGAGAAGCCTCAGACAACTAACAGCAGAGATATATTATCTTGTAAACTATTTGTCCTTGCCTTGTGAGCTTATTTGAATTTATTTTTAAGACCTTTAGGCAACTTTGGCCGAATGGATGATGATGGGAAAATTAGTGGAATGAAGAAAGTGGTAGGATACTAGACAACTTCAAGAAAACACACACATTCGAAAAATGAAATGAAATGAAATCTTTGGGTTTTACGTCCCACGTTTATGCCGGTTACGCTAAAGGAGACAGTGATGATGAGTAATGAATGAAATGGTGGAATGAAGAAAGTGGGAGGAAACGGGAGAACCCCGAGAAAACCCACGCACACGGTGTTTGTCCACCACAAAGTTCACTTGGCGGGGCTGGGATCAAACCCGAGACCCAAAGCACCAGAGGTGAACGCTCTACCACTAAGCCACCGCGGTCCCCACACACATTCAATGTTTGTCCACCACAAAGTTCACATGGCACTAATCGAGATCGAACCGAGTACCACATACACCAGAGGTGAAGGCTTCACAGTGTAGCTACCGTGACATTTCTTGTCTTGTGTGTAACTTAGTTGACACTACTTAGACAATACTTGTAACTTAGTTGTATCATGATTAGCATGGTGCAGCCTGCTACATTTTACTTTCGTTCCCATGGTATGCTTCTATATTTTTTACGAGACAAAACGAGACAAACGAGACGAGACGAGATGGGATGAGCACATTTTTTCGAGACGAGACATACTTTGCACGAGACGAGACGAGACAGTGTGAAATCTCGTCTCGTCTCGTCTCCTGGCAACACTAGACTGACTCAATTGGACATTCATTCCCTGCTCTTGGATCCCTCAAGCAGGTTGGTGGGCCCGGCCGAAGTTAGGGGGACCCGACCCAACCATATTATAGTTCATTTGGAAGCCTACTGTGAAAATTTTAGGGAACAGCGAAAATTTAGTGGAGCCCGGTCCCCCTAGACAGCCCCTGGATACGGGCATGCCCTCACGGTCGTACTATCTAAACGGAGACTTAGGACCCAGAGCTCCCAGCTTGATTCCTGGTGAATCCTTGCCGTCACTCTGCCCGACTTTCTAGAGGAGTCATCCTATCTTATGCTCTTGGCTAACTTGACACTCTGTTTAATACCAGTTACTGATTCAATAATTGTGCGTCATGAATTATTGAATCAATAACCAGTATTGGTATTGAAAAAATTAATTCTTTTCAAGTTCTATCTGGCAATGCTCTTCGAAGATTTTTAACCGGTTGAATGCATGGGTTTTCTCGGGGTTCTCCCGTTTCCTCCCATTTTCTTCATTCCACCATTTCATTCATTACTCATCATCACCGCCTCCTTTAGCCTAACCGGCATAACCGAGGGACGTAAAACTCAAAGATTTCATTTCATTTCATTTAACCGGTTGAAAATATAACTCATAAGAAGGGTTGAAACGAAGGGGCTCCTATCAAATAACAGTGTCTATCATTTTTTTAAAAAAAATGGACAAAATAATTTTCAATTATAATTAAGAAGTATCCCTATTCAGCTGTCCACAAGATTTTAGTGTACTTTCCATATGATTAACTCCTATATAGATTAACACTAGAAGCACTGGCCTAGTCTGCCTACCTTTAAGCACTGATGGGTCATTTTGACCCATGCGGGATTTTAATTTGCTAAATAATTATGATTCATACATTGGACCATATTACAAAACAAAAATATGTTTTATTAATATGTGGGAATATTATTGTGGTTATCTGCCTCTAATATAATAATAATAGTGTGTCTGGTTGATAAATGGACAACGTTGCCTCGTAATCCAGACTTCGATACCTACACTGATAATAATAAATACTGCTACCACCACCAACACCAGTAATAATAATAAATTAACAATATTTACATAATCGTATTATAACAGAGCAGGTGTGATTAACACTAAGTAAAACATTTACATTTTTGTCACTTGTATTGAAAGAAAAATTAAAATACACAATCAGCAGGTCTAATATATATATACAAATAGCAGTATGGTCTTACCCATTTCGCTTATTTCTAGAATCATCGAAAAAGCATATCCTGAACTATCTCCATAAACATATCGTTGATATTTCGCGTACAGTTACTTGGATTGGACATCAACACATTTTAAACACCACACCTTCGTCACCATTGTACACTTTCCACATACAGGCTTCTGGCATGCCATGCAGATGTCACGAGTTTTGTTCCTGGTACAATTACCAACTCTGCATCACACTCGTTCCTCCATTACTCTTGGGTTCTTATCCTCTTTTACCATGACTGTTTTTTTTTTTTTTTTTTTTGTGCTATTGATAGTAGTCAATTTATAATATCCATATATCGAGCACGAAGTTCCATGGTTAGCTCTAGGATGAAATCTCTTGCTTTGATGTCAATCTGAGATAAATCATAATTTTCTGAAAATCTATCTCTTGACATAGTTTCTCTGAAGAATGGTGGACCACTGGTCTTGTTCCAAAGACTCCTTTTTGAATTCGATTTGGTAACGTATGCTACTCTAGCGTACAAGATAGAGCAAAATGCATCTATTTCCTCTAGTATGATCGACCATGTAGGATCACCGAACTTCAAATGGGCTTCCTCTTCTGTGAATCGTTTTATATGTCTAAGAATGTTCTCATTTATCACGAGGCGCAAAGCGCTACACAAACTGCCTTCAGATATCAAGAGAAATTGGTCCGTTTGCAAGTCGTAGAATATGCTGGACGTTCACGGTATGTGGATCATGTCAGTCGATAGTCAGTCAGTGGATCATGTCATGCCAGAGTTTTCAATTGAAAGACGTCTCTCCAAAGTGTTTCATCAGTAGCACGTTCTTCAAAGCGTATGGGAAATCTGGGAGCTTGCTCTCACCCAATATGAATATCTTGATCTGCATTTTCTTTTGCAGGTCTTGGATGACCACCTCCTCGACCACAAACACGAGTAAATCCGTGCCCTCGAACAGCAACAGTAGCGGTAGAAGTAGAGGGTCTTTCACTTGAATCCGCTGAATTTGTTTCACTACTTTCGCCATCACTTGATTCAAAATTTACGTTTTTACTTATTTACTCACTCAGTACATACTTTTCATCCGAAATATCAGATAAATCCTCATTGCCAGAGTTTTCAATAGAAATTTAATAATATCCCAATGCATCTTCCAGAGTCTTGACATATTCTTTACCTGGTCACTGTCTCATGTTATGAAGACTACAGCACAATCTGAACACATCAAAAGACACAACTAAAATAAATATAAATTCACTGAATATCACAATGACAATAATAAGGACGAGTTTACTGCAATCTAACTGAAACGAAATAAACTGCACACCAAATTACAGGGTGTCCGAGAAGTCCTTCCCTGATTACAGAAATTGATAACTCAGGCTAGAAATAAGATAGAAATATGAAACTGGTGTTGAATTGTTTACAAACTATAAAAGTTTTGGTCACATCAGTACACTTCCACATGAGCACCCTTGGTAGCACGTAGCACATCTAGGCGATATTCAATTTCCATCCACACATTAGCCAACATCATTGGAGGGATCGATGCAACGACTGTAGTTATTCGTTGCTGCAGGGTTTCAAGATCTGGTACACGTGTTCGGTAGACCTCATCCTTGACATAACCCCATAAAAAGAAGTCTAATCGGAATCGGAATCGGAAAAGGCAATTCGTCTGAGATAACCATTATCGTCCTCAATACGTGATAGCATTTCGACCGCAAAGTCATATCGACGTGTACCGTCGTCGGGCAACAAGGCCTGAACGAGTTGCACTTTGTAAGCACGAAACAATAAACGTTTGTGTAAAATGTCATGGATAGAGCTTTTTGGCATCTGTAATTCACGTGAGGCCCTGCGCACCGATTTCTTAGGACTTCTCAGAAAAGACTGCCGCACAGCCTCCACCGTGTCTGCTGAGGTTCTTGGTCGACCAGACCTCGGAAGGTCAGCAACCGACCCTGTGTTCTTGAACTTCTCATACCAGGCTTTAATGCTCTTGACATCAGGTGGAGTCCTCCCAAATGTTGTCTGGAACTGTCTCTGCACCGTGGTTGGTGATCGTGTCTCATGGTACCACAGGACACACTGTGCCTTCTCCTGGTTGGTTGGCATGGCTTCTTACTTACGTACTACAAACCTAAAACAAAAAAAAAAAAATTGAGACTTGGTAAAACAGAACAAACCTAACACAGACAAAAACTTTTATAGTTTGTAAACAATTCAACACCAGTTTCATATTTCTATCTTATTTCTAGCCTGAGTTATCAATTTCTGTAATCAGGGAAGGACTTCTCGGACACCATGTGTACCGTAACTTAAAATGCAGATAAGACTGCAGATAGATATTTCATTGTTGTAGTACGACATTCATTGTTGGTTTAGTAAGAAAAAGATAAAAGTGTAAGAAATTCACACAAAGAAGAAGCTAGGTCATAACGACCCAGCCGTACTTAAAGGTATAAGACTAAAATTCTCGAAAGTTATCTACCGTACATTGTTGAAAATTTCTATATATATATATTTACATCTAAAACAATGATGAAAAGTCATATTTTAAAAAAGATTCCTTTCATTCATAACGCCGTAATTAAAAGAGAAAAATGTTTTGGGTCAAATTGACCCCTCCGTGTTTCTAGTGTTAAATAATAAGAGATTATTAATGTCCCTTCAAACGAAATATAGGATACCACCGAGCCAGATGTTCTACATACACAATTAGCTTATTAAAGGAAATAAATAAATATAGCGGGGTGTCCATCATTTTAAGAAAGTCTCTAATTCGGTCTAAAGATAAACTATACTGTACGTAGGCTATAATGTAAGAATGCGGAATTCCCAGGAATTTTTAATATTGATGAAGTAAGTTAGTTGGTTGGAGTTTTATGTCATTTATCAGTACTATATGAAACGTAAACCTGGATTCTATACCATCGTAATGCGTTTAAATCTTAAGGTTTTCTTTTCGAGAATCGAACCTGGGACTCCGTGCATCGAAGGCACGCACTTTACCCACTAGACAAGCGGTAACGGCTTAATGAGATCAGGTTTAAATGCATAGTAAGTTTGAATAGAAAGAGATCTGTCTGATTCATTCGAAATTATTACACTGAAATAGAGGCCTTATCTTTTCTTTAAAAAAGGAAATGAGATTGAAGCAGTGGAGAACTAACATTGAATAGTCTCGAAGAGCTTCTCGTGCAAGGAGAAAAAAAAGAAAAAAATCTTGAAATTCGCCTAAGCATGGATACGAGAGAAGATAAAGCATTCAATATACCATGAGAAGTCACAACCATACTTGCGGAACCAATGACTACATATAGTAGGGGAGCTTAGGGGAAGTATCCTGCACTTTGTGTTAAAAAGGTGCCCTTCGGATATGTTGTTCCACTGATCCAACTAAGCAGGAATCGAAGTGGCCCCACTCCGACAGGTGGCCAGAATCCAATATGGCGGCTATCAAAGATGGCCGCCACTGCGAATTCATAGTGTTGGCTTTAGAGGCATATATCTCCTTAACTAATAGTCCAATCTTCACGATTTAAAAACTAAACGACGTGGAAGATAACAGAGTCTAACAAATTAGCAAAAGGTTTTACCTAACACTGAAATTAACACCTACAGAAATTATTTAATTTGGAACTTTACGTTTCTTATGATGGAGTTTACTCATATTTTTTTAAAATAACAAGTAAACGGCTGGGATTATCGAAAAAGATGTCGTATAACTTTTTAAAGAGTGTTAAATTATCTTTCGTTTGGTGTGTATTTCATTCAGATTGGTTAATAAACAAAGAAGTTATGACAATTTAAAGATTCGCATTGAGTCGATTGATTTTCCCAAATGTCGAGCGAGAGTTCATTTACCGTAATAAAACATCACTGATGGATGCTGCATTGTACGAAACAAATCATTCTCTTGTAATGTGTTCTTCATAAGTCCCACTTTCACCAGAAGCACAAAGTAGCCTGACCAACAGGCCCATATCCAGGAGGGTCTAGGGGGCCGGGCCCCCCTAAATTTTTGCTTGCTCCCTAAAATTTTCACGGCAGGCTTGCAAATGAACTATAATATGGTGATGAACTATAATATGGCTGGATCGGGGCCACCCTATATTTTTGGGCTGGCTACGGGCCTACTGACCAAGCCCGGTTGTGAATCCAATATGGCGGCCATTAATTATGATTCATAAAAATTAGTTTCTTTTGAAATATTGACCCGATTATCTAGATTTGTAAACGAATACGGACAAAGTAATATCACCTATTCTATTGCTATTCACTTTTATACATGAATCAAGTTTAAGAATATCTTAAGAAATTAGGTGCGTAGCGTCACGATAGAAAAGTTTTATTGTTCCATCTGAATTGAAAGAGAACTGCACAAGAAGACTAAGAAATAAATTCATGTCTTTAAACCATATACATTGGCTTTATATCCTTTACAATATTATAAGGAAATTACATAAAGCAATATATTGTTATAAATTAGAAAGTAAATAATTTCTTTCCTATTGTAAGAACAGAAACACAACACAAACACTTGGGTCGATAATTTGAAATTCACAATATATCTTTTGGATTTTCTATGTGTACAACCAGTTTTATGATTTCGACGAACAGTTAATATTACTTTTTGTACAAATTATTCTATAAAAAATCATACATTTAAGTTTATTTATTTATTGGTACGTTTCCAACGTGGTGTAAATTTGCTGTGGATCAGCTGAATTTTCAAAAATTATGAGTGCTACTTACATGAAAGTTCTATTGGTCTAGATCTTCGTTTTCAGTTTCCATCACCTTTCCAAATGTTCCCCTACACATAGAACAAAAAAGCAACACGGGATGCTCGCACTTCTACAACGACATCTTGGGGTACATGTCTTGCAGACACATGTCAAAAAGAGTTTCCTACATGCTTCGTATACAACTGGAATAGAAGTCCATGTTGGAGAAAGTTCAGTTCCATTGTCAGTCCATCCCAGTTTACTGGTGAAGAAATATGCTATCTTCTTTATTGCCTGGCCCCAGATTTGTCCAGCTTGGTATGCTGCACGCTTTGTGTGAAGAAGCAAGGCATCACAAGTTGGAGGAAGTGCAGTAAGAGGTCTGCTTTTTTCCAAAAAGAATTCTCGCCGGGCTTCATTAACTTTAAATTTTTCACTTGTTTTTGAATATAATAGGACAACATATCGTTGCAGTGAGTTAAAACAATCTTTGCCTATGTTGATTACAGGGTGTGAAATATTTAGGAAAGCTGTGGTCACTTCTGGATACAAAAGCCGTGTTTTCCATGCTTATAATTGTCCATGTCCGAAAAAGTATGACACTGTATCACATCCTGTAAACGCGTAAAGGCCTCGTAATGCAGTTGATTTTTCTTTTCCTAATGCTTTTGAAATATGATGAACTGGGAAAAACCAATGATGTTTCTTGGTGCCGAAAGATATCCATAATTCTTCTAAACCTTGTCGCTCAAAGTCGTAGAAAAACGATACAGCAAGTATTACAACATCTGTGTCTACTGTGCGGATAACTATCTTCTTGTGTGTATTTAATGCTGCATCAAAGCAATTTAACATGATCCTACTATCAGTTTCTTCTAAATGATTTCCTGATGATTTGTTTGAAGATGTTGGAAGATTTCTTGAAGTTTCTATGTGATATCCATTACTGGTTGCTACCTCAAAGTTACTTCCTTCCTTTTTACACATAAACTTTTCAAGAAAAAGGAACAGTTCTTATTTATTTGCGTCATTACGAAGGAAATCGTTCCACGTGCTAGGAATTGGTGTAGTTGGTGTTACTTTTGTCTTTATTCCTACACCCCTGCTTTCTCTTGTGGAAGATTTTATGCTCTTTGAAGAGTATCTATCCCATATCAGATCCACTTGCTTTGCATGGAAAGTGTCTGCTTCTCTTTGAACATATTTGAAGAAATTACACTGGAAATAATCACAAAATGTTTCTACTGATACTAGTTGCAAAATGTGAACCAAAATTGCTCCATCAAATAACAAAACATCACAAAAATTAGGAAAGTGTTCTTCTTTGATGTTGGCTTCACTCTCTAGAAGCATAACTAAGTCGGACTTTTTTGAGGATTGTGAATTATGGCAAAGAGACTGTGGAATTGGTTGACTCTCATGCTGAAAGAATTCATCCAAGTCAAGTCGTCTTTTTTGACTGACGCGTAGTAAGCGAGAGAATAGCTCAACGTCCATCTTAAGTAATTTATTTCATTTGTATTTGTTTTATTCTTTTGAAGGGAAGAATGAAACACTAGAGAAGATCTTTTCATGGGCGAAAAGAATGGCTTGGTACATTCTACTAATCTTTCTTGCACAAATTCCTTGTACGTATTAGACCCTTTTTCTTCTGTTGAATATACGGATTCAATTATATCACCGCTATAGATGATTCTGGAAGCAACATTAACAAGTCCACTATTTTCTTCAAACGGATTTCCCAATTCGACGAAAACTTCTTTCATCTTTTCAACGGACGATTTAAATATTTCTTGCATCGACGGGTAATCTTCATGGTGCTTATTATCAGGATCATATTCATTATATGATATTTTGAATTCTTTAATTAGTCTACTAATTTCTGGTCCCGCTGTCATCCATTTGACAAGAGCATTGTCGTCGTGTAAGAAGCCAATCACTCCGCCATCCCCTTTTATAATTTTGTTATTCTGTTCGTGAGCCTGATCTATAGCTTTTGCAGAGAAAGGTTTTGATGTCTTTCTTATCACAAAGTAACCCATTTCGAAAGCATAATCTCAGGATGTGTTTCTTCCAACTTCTTCAAATCAAAAATGCGAACGGGAAGCCAACGAGCATAGTTAAGGTGGTCCATTGCGAAAAACAATTCTGCCATTAGTTTTAGTGTTTCAATGTAGAGCTTAAAATTTCCTTGACGTATGGCTCTGATGTAAATTAAGAGTAAAATCACGAGACTGTAATATATTATCCAAAACTTAAACGTTTGACACGAAGATTCCTTTTCAGTATACCAGTCATTGAAAGATTGCCCTGATGAAGAATTCTGATATGCATCACGCTTCAAATGATGTAAAACTGTCAGAGTAACCTGATGAGCAAAACGAGCTTTGGTAATGTGAGTTACTTTCAATATACTGTCAGCGGTTCCTGGTGTTGTTACATCTGACTTGTATAAAATTTCTACCCAATCACTTCCATCTAACTATTTGCCTATAAGTGCAGGAAGGCTTGTTCGATGTGCAATCCTCCCAGCATCAGAATTTGATGATCTCTGCCATATAACTCTGGCCAATTCCATTGAATTCGTTTCCCCAAGGCAAATAGTGGTTGATCCATTACAAGAACCGGAACTTGTTCTTTGTTGACTTTGTCTGTAAGTTCTCGTAGAACATTCATTTCGTGCCGTATCATAGCAACAGATTCAGAGTCTTCCTTAAACAACGGAAGCAGGCAGCATATACTTGGCATTTGCAGAGTTTCAGTTTTCGAGGCATGGTGTACAGACCAAGTGCAAATAGTGTCATTTTTTTAAGCATGCTTCAAGCCAATACTCCCAGTTTTTTTTCTTCTACGAAAAATCCATTTCACGGAAGAACTTGCTCTACAAACTACGGATTCTGTTAAAATAAAACTGGTTCTTATTAGTGATATAAGCAGGAGGTACTAGAGCAGGGATGCAAATAACCACTCGCCCGGGGCGAGTGGTTCATCGGTGCGGGAAAATATTTAATATCATAACCAAGGCAAGTAAATGATTTCTATTATGGGATGTAGGCTAGTAGCTTTTTTCCTGGGTGAGTAAAATTTTGTTGCTTATTTGCATCTCTGTACTAGAGCATAATTATCGGGGAGAGCAGGAGCAGTTCTCATTTTTATATTCACTTATCCAGTGAGCCATGGTCACGTCGAATGCCAGGGTTATCTTTAGAAGGATGCTGGAAAATAGAAATGCTCATACCATGAAAAGAATCCTTTGATGTTGTGCTAGAAGGATTGTAGTCAATATTATCTAATGCTGCAGCGGTTAAAATACCTCGACGAAGATTGAAAAGACAAATCCATTTCATCACTTTAATTTATCAAGCGCTGAGAAAGACTTGAAGATATTTCCTATACACGTGTAAACGAATTGCCTTGTGAATGCAGTTCATTTATGAGAGATTTTTTACGAGTTTCAGCATACACGCTCAGCCCAACATAGAGAGAAAGAGGTGGCTCGCGATTGCTTTATGCCTTGCTGCTTCTGTTTCAATATCGCCTACTTTCTGATAGAAGTTATAAAATATAAGTTGACTTGCTATCAGGCGATAAACTTGAAGTTGCTTGACTTGCGTTGCTATCAGGGGTGACAGATGAATCATAAATTAACATATTAACAGCAGGTATTAGTGAAGGAGGAACAGAATCTTCCTGGCAGTGATTCTAAAATTTTCCTGCAAAATGACTCTTGTGGTTTGCCATATCCTTTCGAAGTATCTTAGCAACACGACTTAGTGCCATAGCATCTTCATCAATGTCTTTCTCCAGCTCACTTATTATGTCAGATCCTTCTGAAAGCAAAACATCTCTGCCGGACAGATGAGCTCTTAGCTCTGACCTGTGACGAAAAATCCTTTCACGAAATCTTGTACTATGAACTTCTATTTCTTCTGATTCGGGCTTCTTCATAATCGTCATTAACCGTGTTTTGTACAATTTAAAAACATCGCTCATTTTGAATCGACGACTATTTGGTAACACAAGAATTGCGGAGGCGCCTCAAACTTTTCCTTCTGTGTGTGATTCCGAAGTATTCCCGCCGAAACATTACACGGGATTTACGCCATTGTTACTTTCAATGGAAATACTTCGAGAATAGTGCAGTTGTTATTACTCCAAGTTCTTAAAACACTCAGTTCTATCCGATTCTTTTGACGTATTTCGAAACATGATTTGGAGTTCATTCCTTCCCATACTTACTCTGTGGGGTAGAAGCATGGGGGAGAGAAAATGTTTGCTATTACTTTGTCGTACTTGTTTATAAATCTAGATACTTCAATAAATATTTCGAAAAAGACTTATCTTTATGAATGATATGTCCGTCATATTGGATTCATATAACCGGGTTCGGTCAGGCTGTCTTGTGCTCTGGTGAAAATGGGACTTATGAAGAACACATTACAAGAGAATGATTTGTTTCGTACAATGCAGCATCCATCAGTGATGTTTTATTACGGTAAATGAACTCTCGCTCGACATTTGGGAAAATCAATCGACTCAATGCGAATCTTTAAATTGTCATAACTTCTTTGTTTATTAACCAATCTGAATGAAATACACACCAAACGAAAGATAATTTAACACTCTTTAAAAAGTTATACGACATCTTTTTCGATAATCCCAGCCGTTTACTTGTTATTTTAAAAAAATATGAGTAAACTCCATCATAAGAAACGTAAAGTTCCAAATTAAATAATTTCTGTAGGTGTTAATTTCAGTGTTAGGTAAAACCTTTTGCTAATTTGTTAGACCCTGTTATCTTCTACGTCGTTTAGTTTTTAAATGGTGAAGATTGGACTATTAGTTAAGGAGATATATGCCTCTAAAACCAACACTATGAATTCGGAGTGGCGGCCATCTTTGATAGCCGCCATATTGGATTATGGCCACCTGTCGGAGTGGGGCCACTTCGATTCCTGCTTAGTTGGATCAGGGGAACAACATATCCGAGTGGCACCTTTTTAACACAAAGTGCAGGGTTTGGCCATTTTTTTGCCTTAAGCTCCCCTACTAATATACAAGTAAGTACCGGTAACCAATAAGAGCAAAATAAAGAAGGCAAACTTAACAATATTATTAGTGTTTAACGAAAAAAAAAAAATTTCCAACCATGAGATAGACATCAATTGATAGATTGTATTGGTCTGAACAAAGTAATATGCGTGAATGCAAACTGTCAAAAAAATGGAGAACAAAAACTTAAAAGGAAAGCAATATTAACCGAATTCGAAAGTAGAAAATAAAAATGCTAAAAATTAATGATAATGATAATAATAATAATAATAATAATAATAATAATAATAATAATAATAATAATAATAATAATAATAATAATAAAACATTTTAAACGAGAAAATAATTCATTATAATCATCTATAAAATTTTTGAAGTCTGTACCAAGTTAACAAATTAATGTTTCATAAAACTACCGGCGTAGACTTCAAAATTCCAAAATTTCTATTGCAAGTTTCGCAGTTTCAATTCCAGATTAAATGAGTTTGTGGTGAAAGAATATCGTACCCGTGTTATTTTTGAGGATACTCTCATTTTCTTGCACATCACCATTGCACTAATTCTTTCAAAATAATTAAATGTCATAAATATTTCTCTCCTTTAATCCACATAATATGATCGTGAGACATTAAGCTGAAGATTTTATTTAATTTCCTTTATCAAATACAATTATTTCCCTGTAGTTATGTAACCACGCACAACACACCAAAAACCCTTTTCCTTCTTGATTCAGATCAAGTTCTGTCAACGAATTTTTGTTATTTACTGGAATGTCTTTCTATATGTCATGAATAGGACTTACCTATTCTAATGAAATATCTAGGGACTCTTCAATTCCGGTGGTGGACTCGCTTGCGCCGTCTCTGAAAGAATCTGAATCATCCATTTTTCTGTAGAGCTAATCACAAGTCTAAATGAATAATATGCCCCCTCAGCACATTGTCTAGTAGTTTTGGAGATATTTATCATACTTCTAAAATTCATTTTTCCACGTGTTCGGCAGTCTGTAACTGAAATTAAGCAATTCCGAGGAAATGTTTAATCGATTTTTTATTTTTTATTTTTATTTTATTTTTTTATTTATTTATTTATTTATTTATTTGCTTCTGTGGGTAGATAAAAACCAAAGCGTTGTTAATCGTGCACATTAACATTCTATATATACGGGTTGAATTGAGAACCTCCTCTTTTTTTTTCAAATAGGTTTAAAAATTAAATTTGTAAACCTAAAAATTGATGCTATTCGAGTGCCATGTCAGTTATTGAGATAAAACTAGTATTGAAATATACTCTCATTAAGTTCTTAATTATGAGACTAGCAAGGTAATAGTATATAATATAATTAATTATATTATAGCCTAAACTTACCATTAACTCTCTTTGACTAAAATATTGTTCAAATACAAAATGAATCAGTCGATAAATCAGATTCGAGCTGAACAAAATAACGTAAATTCTCATGCGCAGTTTCCGAGAAAATAAAAGAAAATGAACTTCTATGGCGCACACGTGTTTCGTTTCTTGCCAAATATTAAACCTAATTAACAGTTTTTACTATACTAGAAAAAAATGTTAGACCTGTTACTTTATGTGAAATTGTTATTTGCTTTTCCAAGCGGTGAAACACATACTCTTTACGCCTATACTACTTGTAAAATAATTTAATAATAATAAATTTAAACATTGAAGCGTAGTACTAAAGAAACCAAATAAGAAACAAAGTTAACGAGGAAACAAATGTCAGGTTATCTAAAAACTATTGAGGCGTTGATGGTCAAAGTTGAGAATACAATTATCATGGTTAGAAAAAAGCATTATGAAACCACATATGCATAATTTTGTTCGATAACATGTCATTTTTCAGCAATACCATAATACCGTCGTTGTAGAACATCTACGATTTCTAGTTTTAAAACATCACATGTGGTTGTCACAGCCCTCTTTTGAAACAACTAACTTAACATTAGTTAGGTAGTTCTTCAGAGACCGAAACAAATGGTAGTCTGACGGTGCCAGGTCCAGGCTATACAGTGGACACATTAATGCCTTCCAGTAATTTCTATCGGGTAGTTAAACATCTATATAGTCAAGCGTTGTGTAATGGAACTACATATTAATGAAAAAAAGAAAAAAGATTGTAAATGCAATGATACATGACAAGCTATGCTTGTAATTTTCTTTCGAAATAAAGTTTGAGAAACGTTGAAAGTGACAATCCTCTCTCTCCGTTTCGGCTATAGTTTTGAGAGAGTAAGCTTTAGCTGTTACGTCAGCTGAGTTTCGTACCGTATGTAAATTTTATGATTGGATTAGGTAGCCATTCTAACTGTAAGGTACGAATGACAAATTGGAAAGAGTTGAACTTCTGTAAGTTTGAAAATGTGTGTAATGAATCTAAAATTTCCGACTTAACTATAATGGACGTAATAGATGTTTGACCTTGAAGACACATTATTTAAATGAATGGTTGCATTTGAAATATTCTGGTAGGTGGTTTCTGCAAGTAGTTTGATATATGCCATTTGGCTATATTACCCCTGTCTGCCATTCACACGGAACGTTTTGACGGAATGTTGATTTGTTTAATGAGTGGTAGTGTTAATCTGAGTTTAGGTGAAGAAGGGAACGAGATTTGAAATTTTCTACTGCTTTAATTAGCTGCCCTTTTCTTCATCTGAAAAATAGGAATAGTAGCTGGTTTAGACGGGTATATACAACACGAATGTCTACATTTATGGTCCATTTGAACGTAGTTTGTATTGGTTGGTTGGTCATTTCACTAAGTGTTTCGTATGTATTTGGCTTCGTCGAGAGAAGATATTAATACACATATATTAAGGAATTCCTTGAGCAGAAGCTTTTTTGCAAAAATATTTTCGAAAAAACAAACTAATTTGAAACAAAATAATAGACATTTGAATAAAAATTATGTTTAAAGGTTGAATCTTATACCGTTAACCGGGGCAATGCTGAATACAAGGGGTAAACCTGAACAAAAAGGGGGAAAGTTTTCGTTTTTATTCTGAGTGTAAAATATGCAATAAATCGGTAAATTAAAAATAAACATCAGTTCTGCAGATATATAACAAGCTAATACAGGTCTTACATTGTGTATTTTTAACCCCACTTTGCCAAAAGAAAACGTTTTATACAGGGCTTATTTTCACCATTTTTCGTGGGTTAATTTAAGAGGTCTTTTTCACAAATGAAATTTAGAAATATTTTCCAGACAGATTATTCTAGGAAATGCACTATTACTGTAGTGGTCATCCAAATTGTGTTGCCTAAAAATGACCTTATTCAAAGAGAGGCAAATTGTTTTCGGAATGGGACAATGTTGAACAAAATAATGTATTCATTATTAGTAAATTTACTTGCCCCATTGTTTGCCTGATAATGATCAATAACAAAACAATGTACATAAATAATGGTATTTATTGATATTTTTGTAATGATGAAGATAAAGAAATCAGTGAAGCATTTTGTTGGCCAAGTAATTCAAGCAGTTAATTCTTTTTATGATGTCAGATTTGTTCGCAAAAATGAATGGACTATGTTTTACTGGCCAGAACAAGAGGACGTGGATACTGTATCCGCTGATGATATCCTGCTGTTGCCCCCGCATGTGCTAGACAGAAGGGGCACTAATATGTGTTTTTCAGTTTCATTTGAAGGCCTGAATACAGGAGAGTCATTTCAGATTTTACTTGGGGGGAGGGCAGGACCCTTTGATATAAGTAAAATTTCGGGTATTTAACTGATTTACTACTATTTAATTGATAAAATCTATAGAAATCTCAAACTCAGGGGGGACAATTGCCCCTCCCTGCCCCCCCTAAATGACGCCCCTGCTTGAATATACAGTAAATATTCTATATGTTCATGTAGTAAATAGATGTTCATACAGTAAATAGATTATTTTGATAGATAGCCCAATGTTTTGTGGCAAATCTGTTTATTTTGTTTCATTTATACTTCTGTTAAAGCATTGGTACTTTTTAAAAGCACGAGTAATATGCTGCTTCTTTCACTTACTGTGAGAACTGCATATTTTTTAATATGGTACCGGTATTGTATATACACAACGGATCAGCAGGAAAAGTTCATTAAATGTATTCTGCATTCACAGAAGCAGAATAGCTGTATTTAATTTTACTTGTTTTTCAGTGTTCATTTTTAATGTTTTTGGAATATCAGATTTTATTTTTTGGAGATTTGTCATGCTCCTTGCTACATTAAGGTCTTCTGCTGAAAGTATTTTGGTTCAGTGGCACTATTTTGTTACCTTGTTGGCCTAATAGAATTTCTATCTTGCACAACTTCCATTTCCCATGTGACCTGTATGTAAACGGACAAAATCTGCCAGAGGTATGTCATGTTACATATCTACAGAATCGGCTAAAAGAACACATTACTACTGTATCAACATTACCCCTATGTCAAGATAATGGTAATTCAATTGACTGTATCAGTATTGCCCCGACCTCGGGGCAATGCTGATACAGTACTAAGTATTATTTCTGTAATATGTTAACATGAATTAATCCGAATTTTGTATTAATGTGAAGATCTAGGAAGGACGTATATGAAATAATTTTCTTTGTAATTCCAGCTGTAATCATTTTGAAATTACATATCTTTTTACCCAAAACGTGTATCAACATTGCCCCGTTTGACGGTAATAAAATTTTGCTTATATTATCTGTTCGTATTACAAGTTTTGCACATTGTTGTTGAAATATGTATTTCGTTACTTTTGCAATAAGTCTTTAGTATTGAAATTTCGAATTTCGTAATTTGTTACGTTGAAAATATTTTACCAACATAAAAGTTACACAGAAGAAATTCTAAGCTGCATTTACCGGCTTCCAAAGTACTTCAATGTAGTACGGAATACCTCTGTTTCTGAGAGGGATTTTCCCCTTTAAATTTTGTGTTAACTTTAAATCCTTTTGGTTTTATTGCTCCCTTGAGAAGATATATTGCATTGTCCTCAGTTAACTATGTATGTTGCAGTAGTCAGCATGGTATACAATACGCTTTCTGTTGACGAGTCCTGACCGTTTCTTTTGAATCGTTAGGCGCATTAGCGATATTTGTCGACAGTACAGATTCGATTCTATCGTTCTGCTCGGCGGCAACAGTTCGTGATGCAGGATGCCTTTCCAATCCGACAACACGAATAACATAATCTTCCTGAACGTCAATGTGTGGTTTCCCAGAAGCTTGTCGCTTCGACCACGATTTTCTCGCACATTGTTGACGTAGGTTAACCACTTTTCATCACTTGTGATAAACTGCTTTAGATATGGTTCAAGTTAGTTCCACTTCAGTATAGATTTGCAGATGGGAATTCGATCGGATACATATTTTCAAGTCAGATTATGTGGTACACAAATGTTGAGCCTGTTTTTGTAACAAGTTCTTTCCAAATGATTTAACACTGTTTGATAATGGATGCAATACATTGGCAATACATGCTGGTCATTGCCATACTTAGGTCATTGGCATACATGCTGGTCTTGTTCGACTTTTGGCAGAATATCATCCACTTTTTCTCTGATTGGTCGCCCACTGCGAGAAGCATCTTGGACATCGAAGTTTCCAGAACGAAGGCGATTGAACCATTCTTGGTAGTTGCTTTTGATAACGTATCTAAGAAGCAAAACTTTCTTCACAGGCCTGAGCAACATTTGCGCCTTTATCGAAATAAAATTACAAAATATAGTGCAGGCTTCCGGAAAGTTTAGTCATCTTCATAGCATTTTACCTCTGATTGTAAGAATTGTACCGCTTTTTAAATATCTACTACCTTCAACTGTGAGCTGTCGAACGACGTTAGGTTTAATTCGTTGCGACTCATATCCTTACATTTGGAACATTAACATTATCTCATGTGCAAAACGCCAAGTATATGTTACTGCTCTGTGCAAAATCCTTTGCCGTTGCAACTAATATCCAAGAAACATAGTGTTCCGTCACAGAGAATAGTGTCGGCATAGCACTGAAGGCAACGTAAAAAATATAAGAACATCCTTGCCCAACAAATTGAGGATGTTGTCTCCACCACCATCTTTAAGAAAAGCTGGAAACATGAATAATAAATTGTATAGTTCTTTCATGAAGATGCAAGAATACTAAATTTGGGATGTAGCTTTAACTGAGCTAGTATTGCAATTATAAATGAAATACACAAAATACATAATTAAAAGATGCAGCAAAATTCGGTAGGTAAAACAAAATCTTAGGTCTGTAAAGTGTAATGGTTTGTAATGTAAAGTCCCTTCAATATGTAGCTGATTACAATACCTTCAAGTATTGAGGTAGCTCCATGACCTGTCGTCCAACGAAGTTTCTCCGTCAAAGTCTTATTCATACTCCTCGACAAACTGGGTGTTTCGTGGTTTTATTCAAGGACTGGTTTTACAAAACCCAACCCCCTTTCTTCTCTTTTCCATAAAAGGTACCAAACTTCAAATGATCGGAAACACCCACAATCACGTTGTCTTGACGTAAATCGAAAATTCTAGAAGGTTTAGGACATAAACCTCCAAAGTGCAGTACCACAAGCGTTACCCTCACTCGACCTCACAGGAGGTGACATCGTCCAACGTGAACTTACCAATATAGCTGATATAGTAGAAAATAAGGATTTCCACAATAAAATAATGTTTATGTTTGCGGATATAAATCACTTCACTCTGTAGAAAGAGCATTATCTGTCATGTTAATCAATATCAAAATATTGACTCAACAAAGTAACGAAACAAAGTATAGCTGACATACGGCAGGATGTGTAATGAGTAAAAGTAGCAAGTAAGGAGGGAAAAAGGCAGGACAAGGAATAAGATGTAGACATGTGCAGGGTAAAGGACTTCTGCCATTGCATCTAGTTTAATGAACCAAACAAGTTTTACCAAATGCTTTAAAGAGGCTTGAGGCTACATGAGTTCAAATCTTCTTGGGAAAAAAATTGTAAGTGGCATCCACAAGAATCGAACGACGGACTTCCGGGACCATATCTCTCATCATGTAACAATAGATTGAGGGTTATAAAAGAACAAAGTTTTCAGGAAGCTACAGTATATCATGAAGAAGAGATATAATGAACGCGCTAATGAAGAAAATTATATAACCGGAACGTTACAATATACAATTATTACGAAATGTCCTCGTCATTGCCTACTTTTCATAACAAGAAGGAAGATACCACCATCATCTTCCATTACTAACGCTACTGAATACGTTGATGATAATAATTAAATCTAAAATGGACAGAATTGTGGGTATGAAGTGCATACAGTTTTTAAGGCAGCTCATTGCATAGGCAAAAAAATGCATTAAGGAGGCAGGTAAGAGGAATCTTAACTGGAACTGGAACATAATAAGATCCAGCAATGGGCTTTCATTTCTTGTAGATAAACTTTCTAGTTACAAACTAGGGGGAAAATGGCAAATATGGGGATTTTTTAAAATCTTGTTTGAAAGCCGTTCATAGCAGGTATTTAGGAGCAATAAAAATATATATATTGGAACTTTGTTCTTCGAAACGTAACATCAAAATAAAAACTACTGCAATAACGTTGAAATACTAAAATAAAGGTACTGGTACCCTTTTATCCATATTGCTGTACCGGAGTTCCTAATAAGGAGATACAACATTAGTATCTTGCATCTTAAGATAACAAAGATTAAAACTTTAAAATATGATCCTCTCATTCCACAATAACATTCGTAATAAACATGACACATTAGGTACAGAAAAGAAGACATCGAAATTAGGTGATTTTTCTTATACTCGGTTCAAATAAATAAATAAATAAGAAAAACTGTTTCTGAAGCTTCAAGAGTGAATGTCTTCTCTCAGGCTTGAGAAAGTTCCTATAATGGTTTAATCGACAACTAGGTTTGGTGATTAAAGAACTGCTTGAACCATTTCCTTCTTGCATTTTCATGTGCCCTCTATATGGATTATATTCTGTCTCTAGATATGGTAAGCGTCTCAAATAAGTCATGGGGGGCGCGGTGGCTCAGTGGTAGAGCGTTCACCTCTGGTGCTTGGGGTCCCGGGTTCGATCCCAGCCCCCGCCAAGTGAACTTTGTGGTGGACAAACACCGTGCTCGTGGGTTTTCTCGGGGTTCTCCCGTTTCCTCCCACTTTCTTCATTCCACCGTTTCACTCATCTCTCATCATCACAGTCTCCTTTAGCCTAACCGGCATAACCGTGGGACGTAAAACTTACAGATTTTCAAATAAGTCATGGACAAGCCGAATAATTGTTTTTCTATCATAATGAATAGTTTACAAGGTCAGATCAGGTCAGTTTGGGTTGAAAGTCGGCTCCAACATTGGTGTTTTTCTTGAACTGTCTAACATGGGCAATGTTTTAAATTGAATTTCTGGAAACCGAAAATAGATTTCGATAACTTTCTGGTGGTGTTTATTTATAAATGTTTGTTTTTGTACTTGGTGTATATTAATCAATGAAAGAAATACCCGTAGCCACTTTCTTTTGCAAAATGAGGGAAGTATACATGCGTTTAAACAAATAAATGAAAAAAATGCATTCAAAAGATAGCTAATGTAAGAGAGACATTATTATAGAAATAACATTTTCTGTCAAAAAGAGTAGTCACATGAGTTCCTCTTAATGAATAATAACCATAAAATTCACACGCCACCAGTTTGTTGGACTACTTTGCTCTGAATGGGTACGCGCAGCAACTACAACCAATGGACTTACCAGTTTTAAAGCTACTGGGATATTCCTCTAAATAGGTCAACTATTTCTGACCATGCGTTTTCAAATTCCGACATATCACAAGTCGAAACTCAAGAGATACAACATGCAAGCCACGCTTCAACATCACATGCTAACACATCTCCAGTTACTACAGAATCCACAGGTCACTCTCCAACACCACAACCGAGTACATCTCGTGATACAACCGAAGCTCCTAATAATCCTTCAACACAACATGGCACTTCCAGAGATATCGCAGGGTAAAAAAGCATCGCTCCCATGATTCCCAACAAGGTGATTAAACTAATTTCTCCAATTTCTAGTTTTCCTAGACAGAAGACATCGAAAAGAAAACAAACAGCTATTGCTCTCATTCATTGCGAAGATTTCATTGCGAAGAAGAAGTTGAAGTATAATACTCTGAAGAAGAATCTACAACGTCCTAAGCAGACGACCAACACAAGACGCCGAATAATATCTTCCTCTTCTTCTTTTCATCGTCTCATCTTTGCTTGTCATGTATAACAATGACAGTTCTATTGGTGACAACGAAAATGATAGTTTTGAGTGCCTAGAACTGTATGCAGAAACAACATCCACCACAGACTGGATACAATGTGTTATGCGCGCAAAGTGGTTACAAGAAACATGCTCAGTGTACTCAGGTAAGTGTTCTGCTTGTGGACGAATACTAAACAACCAACTACGGTTTACAAGGAAAAATGTGTAAGGTAATAAACTTTTTCTTTGTTTGACATTCTCTCAGCGCCACTTTACCCATCTAGATGCGCCATCCGCCGTCCCACCTGGGTGGGACAGATGGCTAAAATCTTCACTTTTTTTGATGCATAATGATGTTAAGTGATTGTCAATAACCTAGTTAACGTGCATTTCCATTGTTCATTAATGATTGAAATTACATGTAATCTGTTTTAACTACATAAAAACATAAATATTTAATTTTCTCCCTTGCACTGAGAAAAAAAAAATGTAGGTGGCATACTTAAAAACGTAGGTTACATTCGTAATTCCTGTAGTTTCTGGACTTAACGTACAACCGTATATAACATCCTGCAGCAAACGTATAGCTGAAAAAGTATGTATTATACGTACTGTCTGCACAAGTGCAATGACGTCATTCGTGTGACGTTATCTGCAGTAACAAGTATATACGGAGGTAATATCTAGCTTTGTGACGTCAGGGTCGTATGTAGCATGTGGGTTAATAATGACGACATACACTGACTATCAGGACGGAGCATGATTTCAAGAAGTATGCAATATACGTTCTGTACGTATGTTTCTTGCGTTCAAGCCCGAGACAGCATCTATATTGTACTTGTGCCCCATACGTACGACTAGATACAGTATACGTATTGTACGTATGTATTATACAGATTTTCCTTATGTCGCACACAGCTTGTCCAGATACATCATACAGAATATCCGTATGCACCATACAGAGTGCATATATGTAGCTTACAGACTGTCTGCATGCAGCATATAGATTATACGTATGTCGCGTACAGGTTGGCCATATGTAATGTATAGATTGGATGTATATAGCTAATAGGTTGTCCATATGAAATATACAGATTTTACCTGTATCGAATACGTATTGCCTTCTTGTAATGTATGGATCGGACATATGCAGGATCTAGAGTGTACGTATAGTGCACCATTATTAAAGTGCTGCAACATACTGCAAAGTGCATGATACATTCTTACTGTAATGTTGTCAAATATTGTTTTACTCTGTATGAAAACAAAAATAGCTTAAAATATGGTTGATCTCCTTTGTGCCAATAATAATAAAATTAACAATACTACACTTTTCAAATCTTAGTTTGGAGCAGTGAAACTGTCCAAAGAAATGTATTTACCTGCAGGATGTCCTATAAGTTTGGGCTTCCTGCTAATTCGTTGGAAAGCTACTGCAAAGTCAAGTGTTGAAAAGTGACACAAGCGTTAATTTTAAAATTATGGGCACAAAGCAGGGGCGGATCCAGGACGGACTTCTGGGGGGGGGCGGTCGGCGGTAATACTGCTACTTTTAAGAGCTCCAAACTTGTTATGGATGGGTTTATTTATATATAAAATAAGAAAGTTTCGTCTTGTGGGGGGGGGCCATCGCCCCGATCGCCCCCCTCTGGATCCGCCCCTGGCACAAAGGAGGTTAACCATATATTAAACTATTTTCGTTTCCATACAGAGTAAATCAATATGTGATATATTACTGTAAGAATTTATCATATGGTTTGCAGTTAGTTAGTTGCAGCACCTCAATAATAATGCAAAATGCACAGCCTTATACAATCCTATATTCAAACTCAAACAAGATTTACATACAATCATTTATTAAGCTGTTATCATCCATTGCTTGTACGATATAAAGATTATTTTACCTCATTCTTTTCCTTAATAGTATCTTCTACTAAAGTGCAGTTGTTACCACAAGAGGCCTGAATAGAATTTTCCAGAAATAACTGCTCTGTACATTTTAATTAACAGGTATGTCTTTTTTTTTTTTTTAATGTCGCAATAATTAAAAGTGTGGTGTCAGCCGGAAACGTATTCGCTTACAATATTATTCCTACTCAGTACTCACCATTAAAAATGCAACACCAAGAAGGAGACTGGGTAGATGCGCCAAAGTTCCCAGGCCGATACCTAATAGTAAGTGCAGAATACTCTTAAACGTCCGCTGTATTCGCTGTGTGACAGCGGAGGCGTTGTGCAGCCATCGACTAAACATATTTATTCTTCCCTGCTATAGACATTCTGCAAATTTGGACTTTCCTGGATGCATCCTTCTTAGTGCAACATTTTAAGGAAAGAGCAATTTAACAGTCTCATACATTGCTTAAAGAAAGGGCAATGATTCTCAGAATTACTCGGAAGATATATATACACAATAATTTAAAACGGTTATTTCAAACTTTGCAATTCAAAGCACGAAAAGAACTATAGATAAAGGAACACTGATTTTAGCCAAATAGTAATTAGTAAACTCAATCACACTCAGTACCATTAGTTGCTTGGTGTTATCCGTAAGTCAGAGATCACGGTATCTCATTTCGTGTAGATTTTTGCATTTGTTTAACGCTAAAAATGTATTTTATCGCTAATTGAACCCAGTACCATATATATACCGACAGGACGTACCTTAGTCACAAGGTGACATGAGTGAAACACTAAACTATTCGATTGACACCTGCGGCCTTGTCAACACTAGAGAAAGTTACAAAGTGATTAAGTAAATACGGAACATAGTTCATACAAAGTATAGCGATGTATGAAGTCTCCGACTTGGATAAAGGATACATCTGAAATAGCAACAAAGAAATATATAATGATTTCTCTGGATAATTTGGATTAGTCCAGAATTCGAACACACACACGCTGGTAAGTCCAACATTTTTTTTTTAACTTCTTTCTTCGGATTCCCAATAAAGTTGACTACTGAAAAGCTGAGTTATAGATTCTGTATTAAAACAACACCTTCGCTAGACATGTTCAGTATACACATTGTCTTACATACAGAACAATACATTAGTTATTAATGCATGTCTGAAATAATAGTGCTTCGTATAGAATTTTACTTCATCCAATCGCAATAGCACAAAGATAAAAAATATTGCTAGGGATAATGTTCTTATTACAGAGAAAAAGAATTAAAATGACTTAACATTAACAATCATTTTCTTTAAACAGAGATAATATTTTATTATAATTTATGGAAGAAAGAAATAATTTGTAGTACAGTATCTTTATTAGGGTTATATATTCGTACAAAATAATGTAAGTACAACTGAGTCTGTCTTCAGAAAGGGCGTACTTTTAGCCACAACCTACACTGCTTCTTTTGACTGTCTTTCAAGCAGAATCCTGGTTTGATGCACGAAATACCTGCAACAAAAAGCAGAAAATATTTAAAATGTTATATTCAGTGTGCTTAATTTGGTTGTACTTAACAATACAAAGTATCTTAACATTTTTGAGATTAAATGGACAAAATCTGTTAGGTCAGGTATGGACTTTTGGGTTGCACGTAGAAAAACTATGAAGTGTTTATTGATGCTGAACAACAACTCAAAATGTATTACCATTCAAAAGTAAGTGGGTACCTCAATGGTGTTCGGGCTACCATGGGGTACCTAATGTCTGTATTTTTTAGATATATGAAAATATATGTCTCTAAAATGTAAGGAACTGACATCTGTTTACCGAAAACCTCAACTCGGTAAGCCTTATGGATATCGAGATATGGGAAAATAAAGAGCGACACTACAGAACTGTGGAGTTTGCGTACTAGATGGTGCAGTTTCGGAAACGTAATTACGAGGGCTTACAACAACCTCAAAAGTAGTTTCAATTAAATACACTACACACACGCCCTGATGGGGGTTTTCGGGTATTATGATATTCCCAGAACTCTCATTTCTAAATATTCTAAAATATGTCTTAATAACGTTTTAAAGAACGTTAGAGGTGTGTGTTTACCGAAACCGCAAGTCGGTACGCCTAACAGTTACCGAAATATGGTGAAATAAAAAGCGACACCATAGGTACGTGGAGCTTGCATATTAGACAGTACAATTTAGAAAATTAATTAAAATATGACTATCAAGATATTGTCAAATAAAGGGAGGATCCATATAGTTATGGGGTTTTCGTGTTAGGTGGTAAAATTTCCGAAACCGGTCATGTAAAGTTAATAAGCATCAGTAGCAATTTCATCTTAAAATAATTAGGTATTTCCATGGAGTTTAAGAACATCATGGGGTCTACCAAGATTAAATTTTAAAAGTTTTGTAAAATATATTTTGACATTTGTAAAGAGTATTAGAAATATGTATTTACCTAAAAGTTCCAGCTAGTACATCTAGCAGCTAGAGAGACACCATACAATAAAAGCGTATTAGATCTTGAAATTTCAGAAAACAATTATTGATCCTAACAAAAGTTAAATAAGATGGTACTTATATGGGTTAAGTGAGAACCTCAGACTCGTCAGTACAATTTCGATCGAAAGATTAATTCAGCTCTAAATTTTCTTTGGACAATTCCAAGCGTTCATCGGGCTCTGAAATAAAGTGAGCATTTTTTGTCAATATCTAATATAGCAAGCGAGATATAAGGAATTATGTATTTTATGACGTCGTAAAAATAGAGACCCACATGGATTTGTACTTTTGAGTATTTGCTGTAAGAAGAAGAAATTTCAGAAAACAACCGTATATACCTTAATAGACAATTAAATGGGCGGGGGCACAGTGGCTTAGTGGTAGAGTGCTTACCTCTGGTGTATTGGGTTCTTGGTTCGATCCACGGCCAAGTCAGTTTGTAGTGGACATCGTATTCGTGGGTTTTCTCGGGGTACTCTCCTCCCACCTTTGCATTCCATCAATTCTGTCAACAACATTCACTTGCTTTAATCATAATCTCCCTGAGACTAAAATGCATAATCGTGGGTCGCTACACTGAAATATTTCCTTTTATTTAATTTTAAAATTAAATAGGGAGTTAAGTATGATCGTATTTCTATGGGTTAAGTGAATACTCCAATAGTTTCTGCAAAAAAAAAAAAAGATTAGTTAAATACCCTACCACTAAGCTACTGTGTCCCCGCCCACTGAATTGTCTATTAAGGTATATACAGTAGTTTTCTGAATTTTTTTCTTTTAGGAAAGACCCAAAAGTACAAATCCATAAAGATCTCTATTTTCACGTCATAAAATATATAATTCCTTATATCTTATTTACTATCTTAGATATTGACAGCGAATTTTCATTCTTTTGCACAGCTCGATGAACCCTTGGAATTGCCTGAAGAAAACCTAGGACTGAACTAATCTTTCGATCCAAATTGTACTGAGGTACTGATTTAACCCATAGAAGTACCATCTTATTTAATTTTGTTGCGACCAATAATTGTTTCCGAAATTTCAAGCTTTTATTTCACAGTGTTTCTCCAGATGTTAGATGTACTAGCTGGAAGTTTTGGGTAAATACATATTTCAAATACTGTTTACAAATGTCAGATTATATTTTCAAAAGCTTTTAAAATTTAATTTTGGTAGACTCCATGATGTTCTAACACCCCATGAAGATATCTAATTACTTTAAGATGAAATTGCTACTGGTGTTTATTAACTTTCCATGACCGATTTCGGAAATTTTAGCATCTAACACGAAAACCCCTTAACTGTGTTGGTCCTCCCTTTATTTGACAACATCTTGATAGCCGTTAGTCATATTTTAATTCAATTTCCGAATTGTAGCGTCAAGTATGCAAGCCCCACATACCTATAGTTTATTTTCCCATACCTCGGTATCCATAAGGCTTACCGAGTTGCAGTTTTCAGTAAAAAAAAAAAAAAAAATCAGTTCTTTACATTTTAGAGACATGTATTTCCATATACCTAAAACGCAGAAATTAAGTACCGCATTGGAACTCCATTGGAGTACTCACTTACTTTTGCATAGCAGGGTAAAAACGCCAGTGGTTCTCACTTTAAGGTTGAAAACATACTATTTTGTCTCTTCTCTGAGCATCGTGAATCTGTCGGAGCTGTACCGTAGTTGGAAAGACTCACTGATCCTTCCTATAATGACCATGTAGTTAGAATTAAAAAAGGAGTAGCCGTTGGAGGAAAAACAATATTTTAAAATCCTTGCACCAGTAGTCGTCACCTTAAAATCAAAATGTTCCAGTAGTAGTCAGGATTTTCTACCAGTGTTCGTCACTCAAATAACTTGACATAATTTATTCAAAAACGCACTGTGTATCAGTTTAGGGTTAAGAATACAATATAAAGTAGTAAGCTTAATAACTTTGCATCACTTTTAGCACTCAAGAAATAAAATAAAAACGTTTTTACATACTTTTTAAAGCAATTTCAGAGAGAAAAATGTTAACTGAATTCAAAAGTTAACTGTATATCACTTCCACGTTAAGAGTACAATATTAAATACTATGTTTAATAACTATACGTCACTTTAAACTCTCAAGAATGAAAATAAACGTTTGTACATACATTTTAAAAACAATCTGAGAAACAAAATAAGTTAACTGAATTCAAAATTTAATTATACATCACCTTAAGCTTGAGAATACACTATAAAATACAGAGATTAATAAAAAATGAAATCTTTAAGTTTAACGTCCCACGATTATGCCGGTTAGGCTACAGGAGACGGAGATAATGAGAAATGAGTGAAATGGTGGAATGAAGAAAGTGGGAGGAAACGGGAGAACCCCGAGAAAACCCACGAGCACGGTGTTTGTCCACTACAAAGTCCACACGGCGCGAGTTGGGATCGAACCAGGGACCCCAAACACCGGAGGTTAACACTCTACCACTGAGCCACCGCGCCCCCCTGAGATTAATAATAATGCATTACTGAAGAATGAAAACAAAAATGTTTTAGCTACCTATATTGTATTTACATGTTACCGGTATTTCTCATTAACTTTTTTTTTTTTTTTTTTTTTGATACCTCATGATCAAGTGTAGGGATGCGCAAGAGAAAAGATTTGAGATTGTCTCCTCTCGAAAAGGTGCCGCGAAAGTTATGTCTCGTCTCGAAAACTGGATCCGTTTCTATTGGAAGAGCTCTATCTCGTCTCGAATTTCGTAACAAAAATTCTGTCTCGTCTTGTCTCGTGCGCATCCCTAATCAGGTCCATAGCCAAAAACTTCATTTCGGAGGGGGTTCGATAGGGCTTTGGGATATCCGAATTTAGATATAGATAATCGATATTGACAAACTATCGAAACTTGTTCGAAATATCGAAAAATACAGCAATATCGAAATATAAACAATATCAAAAATCGAAAATATAGAAATATGAAAGAGATCAAAAATATGGATATATCGATCAAAAATGGATATATGATCTTGGAATACGATTTGGTGGAATAATGAGGGAGAAAAATAATCATTGATTAAATATTAAATTGAAAAGAAATAAGAGCCTGACGCTCAAATACTTATCTATCCGGCACCCATCTTGATCCCCATAAAATATCATGAAGTGCTTGATTGATTCTAAACCCAATAATAGTAATAGTAATTTAACAACAAACACAGAATATATAATTTACGCACCTTGAAATGTAGAAATTAATGATTGTAATCCCCAGCTTTCCAATAGACGTTTGATTTCTCCAAATGAAGATTCGGATATCTTGTTTCTTCTCAAGCAATAATGGGTTACAATAATCAGTTGCAGTCCAAAGCCAAGTCACTAAGTTAAGCATGAAAATAAAGAATTCATTAGTTAGATGCATACAAAATCCTACGCATATAAATCCGAATCTACTTGCATTAAATTGTAAATTTAAACAAACTAAATTATACTACTTTGGAAAGCGTCTCCAAATATAATGTTTTCATTCTAAAGTGAAGGAATTTTTAAAATCGGATGACCCGTTTGCGCTGTACACTCGCTATGCGTCCAATGTGAAATGAAAATGCAACATTGCCATTTACCTGGACCCACAACGTAAGTGAGTGAAGTTACTGTCTTTTACGCTAACATGTCGATGGCCAGCCCCCGTTTCAAACAGTAACTTCATTCACTTATGTTGTGGGTCCAGGTAAATGACAACGTTGCATTTTCATTTAAAATTGGGTGCATAAAGAGTATACAGCACAAACATCTCGTCCGATTTTTTTTAAAAAGTGTTCACTTTAGATTGAAAACGTCATATTTCGAGATGTTTTTCCTCTTACATTTTGTTGTAACTCTGATAATAACAGAGTTATCCTATGTCAGGGAACGTTTGAGACATCCTGTATACATCATAAGAAGTTCCTTTCTAAATTCTACACGGATGTGGTTTCATTGAATGTGAGGTGGGTGATACACATTAGGCCTTTTGGGAGTACGTCACACGGACGACCGTAATTTTGTGTTCAAAATTTTTATGAATTGATGGGATATGTGATACATATGGCCACGGACTAGAATTTTCTCAGTATGTCAAATATGCAATCAGATTTCATGCAGCTTAATTTGGTGAAAAGCTATTGCCAATTGAACGTTACATTTACCTCTTTCTTGCAGATGTTGAACCATGCCGTTAGCACGTGAGGAATGGATCGAAATAATCAAACTGTGGGGCGGGAGGAGTATATGTGCAGTGGTTGCCGATTGCAGTCATCCACAATGTGACTCTGTGTCACATGTTTCAGTGTCACAGTAATTAACTAAATTTGAGAAGACGGGGACATTCGTGAACATACATTGTAGCGGTTCAAACTCGCGGAACCTTTTTCCTTCCCCATTTTGAACCGGTACATGAAAATGCCATTTTCTCCATGTTTGCCTGCGCCGATTTTGAAAATTCCTTCACTAATCGATTTCTCTCGTCGAGTACTACAAGAAACAGTTAAAATCTCGCGGGCCCTTTTTTCTTCCCCATTTTGAACTGATACATGAAAATGCCATTTTCTTCATGCTTGCCTGCGCCGATTTTGACAATTCCTTCACTAATCGATTTCTCTCGTCGAGTATTACAAGAATCAGTTAAAATCTTGCGGCCCTTTTTTCTTCCCCACTTTGAACCGGAAAATGAAAATGAGATTTTCTCTATGTTTGCCTGCGCCGATTTTGAAAATTCCTTCACTAATCGATTTCTCTCGACGAGTACTACAAGAATCAGTTAAAATCTCGCGGAACCTTTTTCCTTCCCCATTTTGAACGGGTACATGAAAATGCCATTTTCTCCATGTTTGCCTGCGCCGATTTTGAAAATTCCTTCACTAATCGATTTCTCTCGTCGAGTATTACAAGAATCAGTTAAAATCTTGCGGCCCTTTTTTCTTCCCCACTTTGAACCGGAAAATGAAAATGAGATTTTCTCTATGTTTGCCTGCGCCGATTTTGAAAATTCCTTCACTAATCGATTTCTCTCGACGAGTACTACAAGAATCAGTTAAAATCTCGCGGAACCTTTTTCCTTCCCCATTTTGAACGGGTACATGAAAATGCCACTTTCTCCATGTTTGCCTGCGCCGATTTTGAAAATTCCTTCACTAATCGATTTCTCTCGTCGAGTATTACAAGAATCAGTTAAAATCTTGCGGCCCTTTTTTCTTCCCCACTTTGAACCGGAAAATGAAAATGAGATTTTCTCTATGTTTGCCTGCGCCGATTTTGAAAATTCCTTCACTAATCGATTTCTCTCGACGAGTACTACAAGAATCAATTAAAATCTCGCGGTCGTCTTTTCTTCCCCATTTTGAACCGGTACATGAAAATGCGATTTTCTGCATGTTTACCTGCGCCGATTTTGAAAATTCTTTCAGTAATTTATTTCTGTTGTCGAGTACTATAAGAATCAGTTAAAATCTCGCGGGCCCTTTTTTCTTCCCCAAGCCAATATTTTTGTATATTTTGAATGTATTCAAGTATGGAACAAAAGTATTATATAATTCCCTTAGTAGGTTTCTCAACTTCATATTTTTCAACTTAAATTTTTTTTATTTTAATTATTTATTTTCTTGTGACTCAATATTTAATTGCAATCGTTCATTGGGGAGAAGGGTGGCCATTCTCAAATATATAAATATAGTATTCTTAAAATTTATGTGTTCTCGTACTATTAGTTTCTTCCACTAGACCTGGAAATTGAAAAATTAATACCTGGAAAACCTGGAAAATTCAGGGAAATTGAGTTCCATATTTATATATGAACACTGCTATTTACAATTTTTTTTTTTCGAATAGGGAGAACTGTACAAAAGGGTGTTTTGGGAATGGTATAACAATAGGTTTCTGGGAGTGTTGTTCGAAATGAAATCTTTAAGTTTTACGTCCCACTATTATGCTGGCTAGGCTAAAGATAACGGGGTGTTGTTCGCAGTGTTGAATTCAGACATTTACACCCGGGGGGGAATGTCAACTGCTCGGGGGAGGGTTATTTTTCTGTATTTTTTTCAAGAAAGCAGCATATTTAACAATTCCATTCACATACACATCTTACCTAATATTGAGACTAATTGC
>NW_027656739.1:0-65034 GCF_964235325.1 Thermobia domestica
ATGTTAGACAACCCGACATATTTACAAAAAATCATTAAAATATCGTGATATTTAATATATCTTTATCACGAAAAACTATTAAAAATATGATAAAAACTTGGCCACCACGGAAACTATAAGGGCCACTGACACCAACCAATGCACAAATGTCAAACCCTGGGACACCGACATATTTACAAAAAATCATTAAAATATCGTGATATTTAATATATCTTTATCACGAAAAAATATTAAAAATATGATTTAAACTTGGCCACCACGGAAACTCTAGTGGCCACCGACACCAAACAATGCACAAATATCAATCTTAAAAACCCCACCACATTTAAAAAAATCATTAAAATATCGCCATATTTAATATATCTTTATCACGAAAAACTAATAAAAATATGAGAAAAACTTGGCCACCACGAAAACTATAATGGCCACCGACACCAAACATTGCACAAATGTGAAATTTCGGGACACCGACATATTTTTAAAAAATGATTAAAATATCGTAATATTAAATATATCTTTGTCACGAAAATTTATTAAAAATATATAAAAACTTGACCACCACGGAAACTATAATGGCCACCGACACCAAACAATCCACAAATATCAATGTTAGACAACCCGACATATTTACAAAAAATCATTAAAATATCGTGATATTTAATATATGTTTATCACGAAAAACTATTAAAAATATATAAAAACTTGGCCACCAGGGAAACTATAATGGCCACTGACACCAAACAATGCACAAATGTCAAACCCTGGGACACCGACATATTTACAAAAAACATTAAAATATCGTGATATTTAATATATCTTTATCACGAAACACTAATAAAAATATGATAAAATCTTGGCCGCAACGGAAACTATAATGGCCACCGACACCAAACATTGCACAAATGTGAAATTTCGGGACACCGACATATTTTTAAAAAATGATTAAAATATCGTGATATTTAATATATCTTTATCACGAAAATTTATTAAAAATATATAAAAACTTGGCCACCACGGAAACTATAATGGCCACCGACACCAAACAATCCACAAATATCAATGTTAGACAACCCGACATATTTACAAAAAATCATTAAAATATCGTTATATTTAATATATCTTTATCACGAAATACTATTAAAAATATGATAAAAACTTAACCACCCCGGAAACTATAATGGCCACCGACACCAAACTACACACAAATCTCAACCTTAGAGAACCCGATATATTTACGTAAAATCATTAAAATATCGTCATATTTAATGTATCTTTATCACGAAAAACTATTAAAAATATGATATAAACTTGGCCACCATGGAAACTTTAATGGCCACCGACACCATACAATCCACAATTATCAACCTTAAAAACGCCACCACATTTACAAAAAATCATTAAAATATCATGATATTTAAAATATCTTTATCACGAGAAACTATTAAAAATAAGATAAAAACTTGGCCACCACGGAAACTATAATGGCAACCGACTCAAAAAAGGCACAAACATCAACCTTAGGGAGCCCGACAAATTTACAAAAAATCAATAAAATATCGTCATATTTAATATATCATTATCACGAAAAACTATTAAAAATATGATAAAGACTTGGCCACAATGGAGCTTATAATAGCCACCGACAACAAACAATGCACAATTATCAACCTTAAAAACCCCACCACATTTACAAAAAATCATTAAAATATCCTGATATTTAAAATATCTTTATCACGAGAAACTATTAAAAATAAGATAAAAACTTGGCCACCACGCAAACTATAATGGCAACCGACTTAAAAAAAAGCACAAATATCAACCTTAGGGAGCCCGACATATTTACAAAAAATCATTAAAATATCGTCATATTTAATATATCTTTATCACGAAAAACTATTAAAAATATGATAAAGACTTGGCCACCACGGAGCCTATAATAGCCACCGACACCAAAGAATGCACAAATATCAACATTAAGGAGCCCGACATATTTACATAAAATCATTAAAATATCGTAATATTTAATATATCTTTATCACGAAAAACTATTATAAATATGGTTTAAACTTGGCCACCACGGAAACTTTAGTGGCCACCGACACCAAACAATACACAACTATCAATCTTAAAAACCCCACCACATTTACAAAAAATCATTAAAATATCGTCATATTTAATATATCTTTATCACGAAAAACTAATAAAAATATGAGAAAAATTGGCCACCACTAAAACTATAAAGGCCACCGACACCAAACAAAGCACAAGTATCAACCGTAGGGAGCCCGACATATTTACGAAAAATCATTAAAAAATCGTGATATTTAATATATCTTTATCACGAAAAGCTACTAAAAATATGATAAAAACTTGGCCACCACGGAAACTATCATGGCCACCGAAACCAAACAATCCACAAATACCAATCTTAGATAAAAAGACATATTTACGAAAAATCATTAAAATATCGTGATATTTAATATACCTTTATCACGAAAAAATATGAAAAATATGATTTAAACTTGGCCACCACGGAAACTCTAGTGGCCACCGACACCAAACAATGCACAAATATCAACCTTAAAAACCCCACCACATTTACAAAAAATCATTAAAATATCGTGATATTTTATATATCTTTATCACGAAAAACTATTAAAAATAAGATAAAAACTTGGCCACCACGGAAACTATAATGGCAACCGACACCAAACAAAGCACAAGTATCAACCTTAGGGAGCCCGACATATTTACGAAAAATCATTAAAATATCGTGATATTTAATATATCTTTATCAGGAAAAACTAATAAAAACATGATAAAAACTTGGCCACCACGGAAACTATCATGGTGACCGACACCAAACAATCCACAAATACCAATCTTAGATAAGCAGACACATTTACAAAAAATCATTAAAATATCGTGATATTTAATATATCTTTATCACGAAAAACAATTAAAAATATATAAAAACTTGGCCACTAGGGAAACTATAATGGCCACTGACACCAAACAATGCACAAATGTCAATCCCTGGGACACCGACATATTTACAAAAAACATTAAAATATCGTGATATTTAATATATCTTTATCACGAAACACTAATACAAATATGATAAAAACTTGGCCACAACGGAAACTATAATGGCCACCGACACCAAACATTGCACAAATGTGAAATTTCGGGACACCGACCTATTTAAAAAAATGATTAAAATATCGTGATATTTAATATATCTTTATCACGAAAATTTATTAAAAATATATAAAAACTTGGCCACCACGGAAACTATAATGGCCACCGACACCAAACAATCCACAAATATCAATGTTAGACAACCCGACATATTTACAAGAAATCATTAAAATATTGTGATATTTAATATATCTTTATCACGAAAAACTATTAAAAATATGATAAAAACTTGGCCACCACAGAAACTATAATGGCCGTCGACACCAAACAATGCACAAATATGAAACTTCGGTACACCGACACATTTACGAAAAATGATTAAAATATCGTGATATTTAATATATCTTTATTACGAAAAATTATTAAAAATGTATAAAAACTTTGCCACCACGGAAACTATAATGGCCACCGACACCAAACAATCCACTAATATCAAACCCCGAAACACCGACATATTTACAAAAAATCATTAAAATATCGTGATTTTAATATATCTTTATCACGAAAAACTATTAAAAATATGATAAAACTTGGCCACCAAAAAAACTATAAAGGCCACCAACACCAAAAATGCACAAATATCAACCGTCAGGACCCCGACATATTTACAAAAAATCATTAAAATATCGTGATATTTAATATATCTTTATCAGGAAAAACTATTAAAAATATGATAAAGACTTGGCCACCACGGAAACTATAATGGCCACCGACACCAAACAACACACAAATATCAACCTTAGGGAGCCCGACATATATACGAAAAATCATTAAAATACTGTGATATTTAATATATCTTTATCACGAAAAACTATTAAAAATATGATAAAGACTTGGCCACCACGGAAACTATAATGGCCACCGACACCAAACAATGCACAGTTATCAACTTTAGGGAGCCCCACATATTTACAAAAAATCATTAAAATATAGTGTTATTTAATATATCTTTATCACGAAAAACTATTAAAAATATGATAAAAATTTGGCCACCACTGAAACTATAGTGGCCACCAACACCAAACAATGCACAAATGTCAACCTTAAAAACGCCACAACATTTATAAAAAATCATTAAAATATCGTGATATTTAAAATATCTTTATCACTAGAAACTATTAAAAATAAGATAAAAACTTGGCCACCACGGAAACTGTAATGGCAACCGACACCAAACAACGCACAAATATCAACCTTAGGGATCCCAAACTATTTACAAAAAAATCATTAAAATATCGTGATATTTAATATATCTTTATCACGAAAAAATTTTAAAAATATGATAAAAGCTTGGCCACCACGGAAACTATAATGGCCACTGACACCAAACAATGCACAAATGTCAAACCTAGGACACTGACATATTTACAAAAAATCATTAAAATATCGTGATATTTAATATATCTTTATCACAAAAAAAATTTAAAAATATGATAAAAGCTTGGCCACCACGGAAACTATAATGGCCGTCGACACCAAACAGTGCACAAATATGAAACTTCGGGACACCGACATATTTAAAAAAATGATTAAAATATCCTGATATTTAATATATCTTTATCTCGAAAAATTATTAAAAATATATAAAAACATGGCCACCACGGAAACTATAATGGCCACAGACACCAAACAATGCACACATGTTAAACCCCGAAACACCGACATATTTACAAAAAATGTTTAAAATATCGTGATATTTAGTATATCTTTATCACGAAAAATTATTAAAAAAATAAAAAAACTTGGCCACCACGGAAACTATAATGGCCACCGACACCAAACATTGCACAAATGTCAAACCCTAGGACACTGACATATTTACAAAAAATCATTAAAATATCGTGATATTTAATATATCTTTATCAGGAAAAACTATTAAAAGATATGATAAAGACTTGGCCACCAGGAAAACTATAAAGGCCACCGACACCAAAAAATGCACAAATTTCAACCTTAAAAACCCCACCACATTTACAAAAAATCATTAAAATATCATCATATTTAATATATCTTTATCACGAAAAACTATTAAAAATAAGATAAAAACTTGGCCACCACGGAAACTATAATGGCAACCGACTTAAAAAAAGCACAAATATCAACCTTAGGGAGCCCGACATATTTACAAAAAATCATTAAAATATCGTCACATTTAATATATCTTTATCACGAAAAACTATTAAAAATATGATAAAGACTTGGCCACCACGGAGCCTATAATAGCCACCGACACCAAACAATCCACAAATGTCGATGTTAGACAACCCGACATATTTACAAAAAATCATTAAAATATCGTGATATTTAATATATCTTTATCACGAGAAACTATTAAAAATATGGTAAAAACTTGGCCACCACGGAAACTATACCGGCCACTGACACCAAACAATGCACAAATGTCAAACCCTGGGACACCGACATATTTACAAAAAAATATTTAAAGTATCGTGATATTTAATATATCTTTATCACGAAAAACTATTAAAAATATGATAAAATCTTGGCCACCACGGAAACTATAATGGCCACCGACACCAAACAATGCACAACATCAACCTTAGGGAGCCCGACATATTTACAAAAAATCATTAAAATATGGTCATATTTAATATATCTTTATCACGAAAAACTATTAAAAATATGATAAAGACTTGGCCACCATGGAGCCTATAATAGCCACCGACACCAAAAAATGCACAAATTTCAACCTTAAAAACCCCACCACATTTAAAAAAAATCATTAAAATATCGTGATATTTTATATATCTTTATCTCGAAAAACTATTAAAAATAAGATAAAACTTGGCCACCACGGAAGCTGTAATGGCCACCGACACCAAACAACGCACAAATATAAAACCTTAGGGAGCCCGACATATTTACAAGAAAATCATTAAAATATCGTGATATTTAATATATCTTTATCACGAAAAATTATTAAAAATATGATAAAAACTTGGCCACCACGGAAACTATAAGGGCCACTGACACCAACCAATGCACAAATGTCAAACCCTGCGAAACCGACATATTTACAAAAAATCATTAAAATATCGTGATATTTAATATATCTTTATCACGAAAAAATATTAAAAATATGATAAAGACTTGGCCACCACGGAAACTATAATGGCCAACGACACCAAACAATGCACAAATTTCAACCTTAAAAACCCCACCACATTTACAAAAAATCGTTAAAATATCATCATATTTATTATATCTTTATTACGAAAAACTATTAAAAATATGATATAAACTTGGCCACCATGGAAACTATAATAGCCACCGACACCAAACAATGCACAAATATCAACATTAAGGAGCCCGACATATTTACAAAAAATCATTAAAATATCGTAATATTTAATATATCTTTATCACGAGAAACTATTAAAAATATGATATAAACTTGGCCACCATGGAAACTATAATGGCCAACGACACCAAACAATGCAGAAATATGAAACTTAAGGAAACCGACATATTTACGAAAAATCATTAAAATATCGTGATATTTAATATATCTTTATCACGAAAAAATATTAAAAATGATATAAACTTGGCCACCATGGAAACTATAGTGGCCACCGACACCAAACAATCCACAATTATTAACCTTAAAAACGCCACCACATTTACAAAAAATCATTAAAATATCGTGATGTTTAAAATATCTTTATCACGAGAAACTATTAAAAATAAGATAAAAACTTGGCCGCCACGGAAACTATAATGACCACCGACACCAAACAATGCACAACATCAACCTTAGGGAGCCCGACATATTTACAAAAAATCATTAAAATAGCTTGATATTAAAATATCTTTATCACAAAAAGCTAATAAAAATATGAGAAAAACTTGGCCACCACGAAAACTATAAAGGCCACCGACACCAAAAAATGCACAAATTTCAACCTTAAAAACCCCACCACATTTACAAAAAATCATTAAAATATCATCATATTTAATATATCTTTATCACGAAAAACTATTAAAAATAAGATAAAAACTTGGCCACCACGGAAACTATAATGGCAACCGACCCAAAAAAAGCACAAACATCAACCTTAGGGAGCCCGACAAATTTACAAAAAATCATTAAAATATGGTCATATTTAATATATCTTTATCACGAAAAACTATTAAAAATATGATAAAGACTTGGCCACCATGGAGCCTATAATAGCCACCGACACCAAAAAATGCACAAATTTCAACCTTAAAAACCCCACCACATTTACAAAAAATCGTTAAAATATCATCATATTTATTATATCTTTATTACGAAAAACTATTAAAAATATGATATAAACTTGGCCACCATGGAAACTATAATAGCCACCGACACCAAACAATGCACAAATATCAACATTAAGGAGCCCGACATATTTACAAAAAATCATTAAAATATCGTAATATTTAATATATCTTTATCACGAGAAACTATTAAAAATATGATATAAACTTGGCCACCATGGAAACTATAATGGCCAACGACACCAAACAATGCAGAAATATGAAACTTAAGGAAACCGACATATTTACAAAAAATCATTAAAATATTGTGATATTTAATATATCTTTATCACGAAAAACTAATAAAAATATGATAAAGACTTGGCCACCACGGAAACTATAATGGCCAACGACACCAAACAATGCACAAATATCAACCTTGAAAACCCCACCACATTTAAAAAAAATCATTAAAATATCGTGATATTTTATATATCTTTATCTCGAAAAACTATTAAAAATAAGATAAAACTTGGCCACCACGGAAGCTGTAATGGCCACCGACACCAAACAACGCACAAATATAAAACCTTAGGGAGCCCGACATATTTACAAGAAAATCATTAAAATATCGTGATATTTAATATATCTTTATCACGAAAAATTATTAAAAATATGATAAAAACTTGGCCACCACGGAAACTATAAGGGCCACTGACACCAACCAATCCACAAATGTCAAACCCTGCGAAACCGACATATTTACAAAAAATCATTAAAATATCGTGATATTTAATATATCTTTATCACGAAAAAATATTAAAAATATGATTTAAACTTGGCCACCACGGAAACTCTAGTGGGCACCGACACCAAACAATGCACAAATATCAATCTTAAAAACCCCACCACATTTACAAAAAATCATTAAAATATCGTCATATTTAATATATCTTTTTCACGAAAGCTCATAAAAATATGAGAAAAACTTGGCCACCACGAAAACTATAAAGGCCACCGACACCAAACAATGCACAAATATCAATCTTAAAAACCCCACCACATTTACAAAAAATCATTAAAATATCGTGATATTTAATATATCTTTATCACGAAAAAATATTAAAATATGATTTAAACTTGGCCACCACGGAAACTCTAGTGGCCACCGACACCAAACAATGCACAAATATCAACCTTAAAAACCCTACCACATTTACAAAAAAATCATTAAAATATCGTGATATTTTATATATCTTTATCACGAAAAAGTATTAAAAATAAGATAAAAACTTGGCCACCACGGAAACTATAATGGCAACCGACACCAAACAAAGCACAAATATCAACCTTAGGGAGCCTGACATATTTACGAAAAATCATTAAGATATCGTGATATTTAATATATCTTTATCAGGAAAAACTAATAAAAACATGATAATAACTTGGCAACCACGGAAATTATCATGGTCATCGACACCAAACAATCCACAAATACCAATCTTAGATAAGCAGACATATTTAAAAAAAAATCATTAAAATATCGTGATATTTAATATATCTTTATCACGAAAAACTATTAAAAATATATAAAAACTTGGCCACCAGGGAAACTATAATGGCCACTGACACCAAACAATGCACAAATGTAAAACCCTGGAACACCGATATATTTACAAAAAACATTAAAATATCGTGATATTTAATATATCTTTATCACGAAAGACTAATACAAATATGATAAAAACTTGGCCACAACGGAAACTATAATGGCCACCGACACCAAACATTGCACAAATGTGAAATTTCGGGACACCGACATATTTAAAAAAAATGATAAAAATATCTTGTTATTTAATATATCTTTATCACGAAAATTTATTAAAAATATATATAAACTTTGCCACCACGGAAACTATAATGGCCACCGACACCAAACAATCCACTAATATCAAAAACCGAAACACCGACATATTTACAAAAAATCACTAAAATATCGTGATATTTAATATATCTTTATCACGAAAAACTATTAAAAATATGATAAAACTTGGCCACCACGGAAATTATAACGGCCACCAACACCAAACAATGCTCAAATATCAACCGTGAGGACCCCGACATATTTACAAAAAATCATAAAAATATCGTGACATTTAATATATCTTTATGAGGAAAAACTATTAAAAATATGATAAAGACTTGGCCACCACGGATTCTATAATGGCCACCGACAGCAAACAACACACAAATATCAACCTTAGGGAGCCCGACATATATACGAGAAATCATTAAAATACTGTGATATGTAATATATCTTTATCACGAAAAACTATTAAAAATATGATAAAGACTTGGCCACCACGGAAACTATAATGGCCACCGACACCAAACAATGCACAATTATCAACTGTAAAAAGCCCGACATATTTACAAAAAATCATTAAAATATAGTGATATTTAATATATCTTTATCACGAAAAACTATTAAAAATATGATAGAAACTTAGCCACCACGGAAACTATCATGGCCACTGAAACCAAACAATGCACAAATGTCAAACCCTAGGACACTGACATATTTACAAAAAATCATTAAAATATCGTGATATTTAATATATCTTTATCACGAATAATTATTAAAAATATATAAAAACATGGCCACCACGGAAGCTATAATGGCCACCGACAGCAAACAATGCAAACATGTTAAACCCCGAAACACCGACATATTTACAAAAAATGTTTAAAATATCGTGATATTTAGCATATCTTTATCACGAAAAATTATTAAAAATATATAAAAACTTGGCCACCACGGAAACTATAATGGCCACCGACACCAAACAATGCACAAATTTCAACCTTAAAAACCGCACCACATTTGCAAAAAATCATTGAAATATCGTGATATTTTTTATATCTTTATCTCGAAAAACTATTAAAAATATGATAAAGACTTGGCCACCATGGAAACTATAATGGCCACCGACACCAAATAATGCACAATTATCAACCTTAGGGAGCACGACATATTTACAAAAAATCATTAAAATATCCTGATGTTTAACAGATCTTTATCACAAAAAACTAAAAAAATATGAGAGAAACTTGGCCACCACGGAAATTATCATGGTCACCGACACCAAACAATCCACAAATACCAATCTTAGATAAACAGACATATTTACAAAAAATCATTAAAATATCGTGATATTTAATATATCTTTATTACGAAAAACTATTAAGAATATATAAAAACTTGGCCACCACGGAAACTATAATGGCCACTGACACCAAACAATGGACAAATGTCAAACCTTGGGACACCGGCATATTTACAAAAAACATTAAAGTATCGTGATATTTCATATATCTTTATCACGAAAAACTAATACAAATAAGATAAAAACTTGGCCACCACGGAAACTATAATGGCCACCGACACCAAACAATGCACAAATATGAAACTTCGGGACACCGACATATTTAAAAAAATGATTAAAATATCGTGATATTTAATATATCATTATCACGAAAAACTATTAAAAATATGATAAAAACTTGGCCACCCCGAAAACTATTACTTTCACCAACACCAAACAATGCACAAATATCAACCAAGAAAACCACGACATATTCACAAAAAATCATTAAAATATCGTGATATTTAACATATCTTTACCACGAAAAACTATTAAAAATATGATAAAGACTTGGCCACCACGGAAACTATAATGGCCACCGACACCAAACAACGCACAAATATCAACCATAGGGAGCTCGACATATATACGAAAAATCATTAAAATATCGTGATATTTAATATATCTTTATCACGAAAAACTATTAAAAATATGAAATAAACTTGGCCACCATGGAAACTATAATGGCCAACGACACCAAACAATGCACAAATATGAAACTTAAGGACACCGACATATTTACAAAAAATCATTAAAATATCGTGATATTTAATATATCTTTATCAGGAAAAACTATTAAAAATATGATAAAGACTTGGCCACCACGGAAACTATAATGGCCACCGACACCAAACAACACACAAATATCAACCTTAGAGAGCCCGACTTATATACGAAAAATCATTAAAATACTGTGATATTTAATATATCTTTATCACGAAAAACTATTAAAAATATGATAAAGACTTCGCCACCACGGAAACTATAATGGCCACCGAAACCAAACAATGCACAATTATCAACTTTAGGGAGCCCGACATATTTACAAAAAATCATTAAAATATAGTGATATTTAATATATCTTTATCACGAAAAACTATTAAAAATATGATAAAAACATGGCCACCACTGAAACTATAGTGGCCACCGACACCAAACAATGCACAAATGTCAACCTTAAAAACGCCAAAATATTTATAAAAAATCATTAAAATATCGTGATATTTAAAATATCTTTATCACGAGAAACTATTAAAAATAAGATAAAAACTTGGCCACCACGGAAACTATAATGGCAACCGACACCAAACAACGCACAAATATCAACCTTAGGGATCCCAAACTATTTACAAAAAAATCATTAAAATATCGTGATATTTAATATATCTTTATCACGAAAAAATTTTAAAAATATGATAAAAGCTTGGCCACCACGGAAACTATAATGGCCACTGACACCAAACAATGCACAATTATCAACCTTAAAAACCCTACCACATTTACAAAAAATTATTAAAATATCGTGATATTTTATATATCTTTATCACGAAAAACTATTAAAAATACGATAAAAACTTGGCCACCACGTAAGCTGTAATGGCCACCGACACCAAACAACGCACAATTATCAACCTTAGGGAGCCCGACATATTTACGAAAAATCATTAAAATATCGTGATATTTAATATATCTTTATCACGATAAACTATTAAAATATGATATAAACTTGGGCATCTTGGAAAATATAATGGCCACCGACACCAAACAATGCACAATTATCAGCTTTTGGGAGCCCAATATATTTGCAAACAATCAATAAAATATCTTGATATTTAATATATCTTTATCACTAAAAACTAATAAAAATATGAGAACAACTTGGCCACCACGCAAACTGTAAAGACCACCGACACGCAACAACGCACAAATATCAACCTTAAAAACACCACCACATTTACAAAAAATCATTAAAATATCGTGATATTTAATATATTTTTTCACGAAAAACTAATTAAAATATGATATAAACTAGGCCACCACGGAAACTATAATGGCCACCGACACCAAACAACGCACAAATATCAACCTTGAAGTAACCGACATATTTACAAGAAATCTTTAAAATATCGTGATATTAAATATATCTTTATCACGAAAAACTAACAAAAAATATGATAAAAGTTGGCCACCACGGAAACTATAATGGCCACCGACACCAAACAATCTACAAATATCAATGTTAAACAACCCGACATATTTACAAAAAATCATTAAAATATCGTGATATTTAATATATCTTTATCACGAAAAACTATTAAAAATATGAAAAAACTTGGCCACCACGAAAACTATAATGGCCACCGACACCAAACAATGCACAAATATGAAACTTCGGTACACCGACACATTTACAAAAATGATTAAAATATCGTAATATTTAATATATCATTAGTACGAAAAATTATTAAAAATATAAAAAAACTTTGCCAGCACGGAAACTATAATGGCCACCGACACGAAACAGTCCACTAATATCAAACCCCGAAACACCGACATATTTACAAAAAATCATTAAAATATCGGGATATTTAATATATCTTTATCACGAAAAACTATTAAAAATATGATAAAACTTTGCCACCACGGGAACTCAAACGGCCACCAACACCAAAAATGCACAAATATCAACCGTGACGACCCCGACATATTTACAAAAAATCATTAAAATACCGTGATATTTAATATATCTTTAAAACGAAAAACTATTAAAAATAAGATAAAAACTTGGCCACCACGGAAGCTGTAATGGGCACCGACACCAAACAACGCACAAATATCATCCTTAGGGAGCCCGACATATTTACAAAAAAATCATTAAAATATCGTGATATTTAATATATCTTTATCACGAAAAAATATTAAAAATATGAAAAAGACTTGGCCACCACGGAAACTATAATGGCCACCGACACCAAACAACACTAAAATATCAACCTTAGGGCGCCCGATATATTTACGAAAAATCATTAAAATATCGTGATATTTAATGTATCTTTATCAAGAAAAACTATTAAAAATATGATATAAACTTGGACACCATGGAAAGTAAAACGGCCACCGACACCAAGCAAGGCACAAATATCAACCTTAGGGAGCCCGACATATTTACAAAGAAATCATTAAAATATCGTGATATTTAATATATCTTTATCACGATAAACTATTAAAAATATGATATAAACTTGGGCACCTTGGAAACTGTAATTGCCACCGACACCAAACAATGCACAATTATCAACCTTATGGAGCCCGACATATTTACAAAAACTAATTAAAATATCGTGATATTTAATATATCTTTATTACGAAAAATTATTAAAAATATATAAAAACTTGGCCACCACGGGAACTATAATGGCCACCGACACCAAACAATCCACTAATATCAAACCCCGAAGCACCGACATATTTATAAAAGATCATTAAAATATCGTGATATTTAATATATCTTTATCACGAAAAACTATTAAAAATATGATAAAACTTGGCCACCACGGAAACTATAACGGCCACCGACACCAAACAATGCACAAATATCAACCGAGAAAACCCCGACATATTCACAAAAAATCGTTAAAATATCGTGATATTTAATATATCTTTACCACGAAAAACTATTAAAAATATGATAAAGACTTGGCCACCACGGAAACTATAATGGCCACCGACACCAAACAACGCACAAATATCAACCTTAGGGAGCTCGACATATATACGAAAAATCATTAAAATATCGTGATATTTAATATATCTTTATCACGAAAAACTATTAAAAATATGAAATAAACTTGGCCACCATGGAAACTATAATGGCCAACGACACCAAACAATGCACAAATATGAAACTTAAGGACGCCGACATATTTACAAAAAATCATTAAAATATTGTGATATTTAATATATCTTTATCACCAAAAACTATTAAAAATATGATATAGACTTGTCCACCACGTAAACTATAATGGCCACCGACACCAAACAATGCACAATTATCAACCTTAAAAACTTCACCACATTTACAAAAAATTATTAAAATATCGTGATATTTTATATATCTTTATCACGAAAAACTATTAAAAATAAGATAAAAACTTGGCCACCACGGAAGCTGTAACGGCCACCGACACCAAACAACGCACAATTATCAACTTTAGGGAGCCCGACATATTTACGAAAAATCATTAAAATATCGTGATATTTAATATATCTTTATCACGATGAATTATTAAAAATATGATATAAACTTGGGCATCTTGGAAAATATAATGGCCACCGACACCAAACAATGCACAATTATCAACCTTAGGGAGCCCAATATATTTGCAAAAAATCAATAAAATATCTTGATATTTAATATATCTTTATCACTAAAAACTAATAAAAATATGAGAACAACTTGGCCACCACGCAAACTGTAAAGACCACCGACACACAACAACGCACAAATATCAACCTTAAAAACCCCACCACATTTACAAAAAATCATTAAAATATCGTGATATTTAATATATTTTTTCACGAAAAACTATTAAAAATATGATATAAACTAGGCCATTACGGAAACTATAATGGCCACCGACACCAAACAACGCACAAATATCAACCTTGAAGTAACCGACATATTTACAAGAAATCTTTAAAATATCGTGATATTAAATATATCTTTATCACGAAAAACTAACAAAAAATATGATAAAAGTTGGCCACCACGGAAAACTATAATGGCCACCGACACCAAACAATCTACAAATATCAACGTTAAACAACCCGACATATTTACAAAAAATCATTAAAATATCGTGATATTTAATATATCTTTATCACGAAAAACTATTAAAAATATGAAAAAACTTGGCCACCACGAAAACTGTAATGGCCGCCGACACCAAACAATGCACAAATATGAAACTTCGGTACACCGACACATTTACAAAAATTATTAAAATATCGTGATATTTAATATATCTTTAGTACGAAAAATTATTAAAAATATATAAAAACTTTGCCAGCACGGAAACTAAAATGGCCACCGACACCAAACAATCCACTAATATCAAACCCCGAAACACCGACATATTTACAAAAAATCATTAAAATATCGGGATATTTAATATATCTTTATCACGAAAAACTATTAAAAATATGATAAAACTTTGCCACCACGGGAACTTTAACGGCCACCAACACCAAAAATGCACAAATATCAACCGTGACGACCCCGACATAATTACAAAAAATCATTAAAATACCGTGATATTTAATATATCTTTATAACGAAAAACTATTAAAAATAAGATAAAAACTTGGCCACCACGGAAGCTGTAATGGCCACCGACACCAAACAACGCACAAATATCAACCTTAGAGAGCCCGACAGATTTACAAAAAAATCATTAAAATATCGTGATATTTAATATATCTTTATCACGATAAACTATTAAAAATATATAAACTTGGGCACCTTGGAAACTGTAATGGCCACCGACACCAAACAATGCACAATTATCAACCTTAGGGAGCCCGACATATTTACAAAAAATAATTAAAATATCGTGATATTTAATATATCTTTATTACGAAAAATTATTAAAAAATATAAAAACTTGGCCACCACGGAAACTATAATGGCCACCGACACCAAACAATCCACTAATATCAAACACCGAAACACCGACATATTTATAAAAGATCATTAAAATATCGTGATATTTAATATATCTTTATCACGAGAAATTTTAAAAATATGATAAAACTTTGCCACCACGGAAACTATAATGGCCACCAACACCAAAAATGAACAAATATCAACCTTAAAGAGCTCGACATATATACGAAAAATCATTAAAATATCGTGATATTTAATATATCTTTATCACGAAAAACTATTAAAAATATGAAATAAACTTGGCCACCATGGAAACTATAATGGCCAACGACACCAAACAATGCACAAATATGAAACTTAAGAACGCCGACATATTTACAAAAAATCTCTAAAATATTGTGATATTTAATATATCTTTATCACCAAAAACTATTAAAAATATGATATAGACTTGTCCACCACGTAAACTATAATGGCCACCGACACCAAACAATGCACAATTATCAATCTTAAAAACCCCACCACATTTACAGAAAATTATTAAAATATCGTGATATTTTATATATCTTTACCACGAAAAAATATTAAAAATAAGATAAAAACTTGGCCACCACGGAAGCTGTAATGGCCACCGACACCAAACAACGCACAATTATCAACCTTAGCGAGCCCGACATATTTACAAAAAATCATTAAAATATCGTGATATTTAATATATCTTTATCACGATAAACTATTAAAAATATGATATAAACTTGGGCATCTTGGAAAATATAATGGCCACCGACACCAAACAATGCACAATTATCAACCTTAGGGAGCCCAATATATTTGCGAAAAATCAATAAAATATCTTGATATTTAATATATCTTTATCACTAAAAATTAATAAAAATATGAGAACAACTTGGCCACCACGCAAACTGTAAAGACCACCGACACACAACAACGCACAAATATCAACCTTAAAAACACCACCACATTTACAAAAAATCATTAAAATATCGTGATATTTAATATATTTTTTCACGAGAAACTATTAAAAATATGATATAAACTAGGCCACCACGGAAACTATAATGGCCACCGACACCAAACAACGCACAAATATCAACCTAGAGGTAGCCGACATATTTACAAGAAATCTTTAAAATATCGTGATATTAAATATATCTTTATCACGAAAAACTAACAAAAAATATGATAAAAGTTGGCCACCACGGAAACTATAATGGCCACCGACACCAAACAATCTACAAATATCAATGTTAAACAACCCGACATATTTACAAAAAATCATTAAAATATCGTGATATTTAATATATCTTTATCACGAAAAACTATTAAAAATATGAAAAAACTTGGCCACCACGAAAACTATAATGGCCGCCGACACCAAACAATGCACAAATATGAAATTCGGTACACCGACACATTTACAAAAATGATTAAAATATCGTGATATTTAATATATCTTTAGTACCAAAAATTATTAAAAATATAAAAAAACTTTGCCAGCATGGAAACTATAATGGCCACCGACACCAAACAATCCACTAATATCAAACCCCGAAACAGCGACATATTTACAAAAAATCATTAAAATATCGGGATATTTAATATCTTTATCACGAAAAACTATTAAAAATATGATAAAACTTTGCCACCACGGGAACTCTAACGGCCACCAACACCAAAAATGCACAAATATCAACCGTGACGACCCCGACATATTTACAAAAAATCATTAAAATACCGTGATATTTAATATATCTTTATAGCGAAAAACTATTAAAAATAAGATAAAAACTTGGCCACCACGGAAGCTGTAATGGCCACCGACACCAAACAACGCACAAATATCAACCTTAGGGAGCCCGACATATTTACAAAAAAATCATTAAAATATCGTGATATTTAATATATCTTTATCACGATAAACTATTAAAAATATGATATAAACTTGGCCACCACGGAAGCTGTAATGGCCACCGACACCAAACAATGCACAATTATCAACCTTAAAAACCCCACCACATTTACAGAAAATTATTAAAATATCGTGATATTTTATATATCTTTATCACGTAAAAATATTAAAAATAAGATAAAAACTTGGCCACCACGGAAACTATAATGGCCACCGACACCAAACAATCCACTAATATCAAACCCCGAACACCGACATATTTATAAAAGATCATTAAAATATCGTGATATTTAATATATCTTTATCACGAGAACTTTTAAAAATATGATAAAACTTTGCCACCACGGAAACTATAATGGCCACCAACACCAAAAATGCACAAATATCAACCGTGAGGACCCCGACATATTTACAAAAAATTATCAAAATATCGTGATATTTAATATATCTTTATCACGAAAAAATATTAAAAATATGATAAAGACTTGGCCACCACGGAAACTATAATGGCCACCGACACCAAACAACACTAAAATATGAACCTTAGGGAGCCCGATATATTTACGAAAAATCATTAAAATATCGTGATATTTAATGTATCTTTATCACGAAAAACTATTAAAAATATGATATAAACTTGGACACCATGGAAAGTAAAATGGCCACCGACACCAAACAAGGCACAAATATCAACCTTAGGGAGCCCGACATATTTACAAAGAAATCATTAAAATATCGTGATATTTAATATATCTTTATCACGATAAACTATTAAAAATATGATATAGACTTGGGCACCTTGGAAACTGTAATGGCTACCGACACCAAACAATGCACAAATGTCAAACCCTAGGACACTGACATATTTACAAAAACTAATTAAAATATCGTGATATTTAATATATTTTTATTACGAAAAATTATTAAAAATATATAAAAACTTGGCCACCACGGAAACTATAATGGCCACCGACACCAAACAATCCACTAATATCAAACCCCGAAAGACCGACATATTTATAAAAGATCATTAAAATATCGTGATATTTAATATATCTTTATCACGAAAAACTATTAAAAATATGATAAAACTTGGCCACCACGGAAACTATAACGGCCACCAACACCAAAAATGCACAAATATCAACCGTGACGACCCCGACATATTTACAAAAAATCATTAAAATATCGTGATATTTAATATATCTTTATCACGAAAAACTATTAAAAATATGATAAAGACTTGGCCACCACAGAGACTATAATGGCCACCGACACCAAACAAAACTCAAATATCAACCTTAGGGAGCCCGATATATTTACGAAAAATCATTAAAATATCGTGATATTTAATGTATCTTTATCACGAAAAACTATTAAAAATATGATATAAACTTGGACACCATGGAAAGTAAAATGGCCACCCACACCAAACAATGCACAATTATCAACCTTAGCGAGCCCGACATATTTACAAAAAATCATTAAAATATATTGATATTTAATATATCTTTATCACGAAAAAATATTAAAAATATGATTTAAACTTGGCCACCATGGAAACTATAATGGCCACCGACACCAAACAATGCACAATTATCAACCTTATGAAGCCCGACATATTTACAAAAAATCATTAAAATATCTTGATATTTAACATATCTTTATCAAAAAAAATAATAAAAATATGAGTAAAACTTGGCCACCACGGAAACTATAAAGGCCACCGACACCAAACAATGCACAAATTTCAACCTTAAATACACCACCACATTTACAAAAAATCTTTAAAATATAGTCATATTTAATATATCTTTATCACGAAAAACTAATAAAAATATGATAAAAACTTGGCAACCACGGATACTATCATGACCACCGACACCAAACAATCCACAAATACCAATCTTAGATAAAAAGACATATTTACGAAAAATCATTAAAATATCGTGATATTTAATATATCTTTATCACGAAAAAATATTAAAAATATGATTTAAACTTGGCAACCACGCAAACTCTAATGGCCACCGACACCAAACAATGCACCAATATCAACCTTAAAATCCCGACCACATTTTTAAAAAATCATTAAAATATCGTGATATTTTATATATCTTTATCACGAAAAACTATTAAAAATAAGATAACAACTTGGCCACCACGGAAACTATAATGGCAACCGACACCAAACAAAGCACAAATTTCAACCTTAGGAAGCCTGACATATTTACGAAAAATCATTAAAATATCTTGATATTTAATATATCTTTATAAGGAAAAACTAATAAAAATATGATAAAAACTTGGCCACCACGAAAGCAATCATGGCCACCGACACCAAACAATCCTAAAATACCAATCTTAGATAAACAGACATATTTACAAAAATTCAATAAAATATCGTGATATTTAATATATCTTTATCACGAAAAACTATTAAAAATATATAAAACCTTGCCCACCACGGAAACTATGATGGCCACTGACACCAAACAATGCACAAATGTCAAACCCTGGGATACCGACATATTTACAAAAAAACATTAAAATATCGTGATATTTACTATATATTTATCACGAAAAACTAATACAAGTATGATAAAAACTTGGCAACCACGGAAACTATAATGGCCATCCACTCCAAACAATCCACTAATATCAACCCAAGAAACTCCAACATATTTACAAAAAATCATTAAAATATCGGGATATTTAATATATCTTTATCACGAAAAACTATTAAAAATATGATAAAACTTTGCCACCACGGGAACTCTAACGGCCACCAACACCAAAAATGCACAAATATCAACCGTGATGACCCCGACATATTTACAAAAAATCATTAAAATACCGTGATATTTAATATATCTTTATAACGAAAAACTATTAAAAATAAGATAAAAACTTGGCCACCACGGAAGCTGTAATGGCCACCGACACCAAACAACGCACAAATATCAACCTTAGGGAGCCCGACATATTTACAAAAAAATCATTAAAATATCGTAATATTTAATATATCTTTATCACGATAAACTATTAAAAATATGATATAAACTTGGGCACCTTGGAAACTGTAATGGCCACCGACACCAAATAATGCACAATTATCAACCTTATTGAGCCCGACATATTTACAAAAAATAATTAAAATATCGTGATATTTAATATATCTTTATTACGAAAAATTATTAAAAATATATAAAAACTTGGCCACCACGGAAACTATAATGGCCACCGACACCAAACAATCCACTAATATCAAACCCCGAAACACCGACATATTTATAAAAGATCATTAAAATATCGTGATATTTAATATATCTTTGTCATGAGAACTATTAAAAATATGATAAAAGTTTGCCACCACGGAAACTATAATAGCCACCAACACCAAAAATGCACAAATATCAACCGTGGGGACCCCGACATATTTACAAGAAATTATCAAAATATCGTGATACTTAATATATCTTTATCACGAAAAACTATTAAAAATATGATAAAGACTTGGCCACCACGGAAACTATAATGGCCACCGACACCAAACAACACTAAAATATCAACCTTAGGGAGCCCGATATATTTACGAAAAATCATTAAAATACGTGATATTTAATGTATCTTTATCACGAAAAACTATTAAAAATATGATATAAACTTGGACACCATGGAAAGTAAAATGGCCACCGACACCAAACAACGCACAAATATCAACCTTAGGGAGCCCGACATATTTACAAAGAAATCATTAAAATATCGTGATATTTAATATATCTTTATCACGATAAACTATTTTAAATATGATATAAACTTGGGCACCTTGGAAACTGTAATGGCCACCGACACCAAACAATGCACAATTATCAACCTTAGGGAGCCCGACATATTTACAAAAACTAATTAAAATATCGTGATATTTAATATATTTTTATTACGAAAAATTATTAAAAATATATAAAAACTTGGCCACCACGGAAACTATAATGGCCACCGACACCAAACAATCCACTAATATCAAACCCCGAAACACCGACATATTTATAAAAGATCATTAAAATATCGTGATATTTAATATATCTTTATCACGAAAAATATTAAAAATATTATAAAACTTGGCCACCACGGAAACTATAACGGCCACCAACACCAAAAATGCACAAATATCAACCGTGACGGCCCCGACATATTTACAAAAAATCATTAAAATATCGTGATATTTAATATATCTTTATCACGAAAAACTATTAAAAATATGATAAAGACTTGGCCACCACGGAGACTATAATGGCCACCGACACCAAACAAAACTCAAATATCAACCTTAGGGAGCCCGATATATTTACGAAAAATCATTAAAATATCGTGATATTTAATGTATCTTTATCACGAAAAACTATTAAAAATATGATATAAACTTGGACACCATGGAAAGTAAAATGGCCACCCACACCAAACAATGCACAGTTATCAACCTTAGCGAGCCCGACATATTTACAAAAAATCATTAAAATATAGTTACATTTAATATATCTTTATCACGAAAAAATATTAAAAATATGATTTAAACTTGGCCACCATGGAAACTATAATGGCCACCGACACCAAACAATGCACAATTATCAACCTTATGAAGCCCGACATATTTACAAAAAATCATTAAAATATCTTGATATTTAACATATCTTTATCAAAAAAAAAATAATAAAAATATGAGTAAAACTTGGCCACCACGGAAACTATAAAGGCCACCGACACCAAACAATGCACAAATTTCAATTTTAAAAACACCACAATATTTAAAAAAAATCATTAAAATATCGTGATATTTTATATATCTTTATCACGAAAAACTATTAAAAATAAAATAACAACTTGGCCACCACGGAAACTATAATGGCAACGGAGACCAAACAAAGCACAAATTTCAACCTTAGGAAGCCTGACATATTTACGAAAAATCATTAAAATATCGTGATATTTAATATATCTTTATAAGGAAAAACTAATAAAAATATGATGAAAACTTGGCCACCACGAAAGCAATCATGGCCACCGACAACAAACAATCCTAAAATACCAATCTTAGATAAACAGACATATTTACAAAAAATCAATAAAATATCGTGATATTTAATATATTCTTTATCACGAAAAACTATTATAATTATATAAAACCTTGCCCACCACGGAAACTATGATGGCCACTGACACCAAACAATGCACAAATGTCAAACCCTGGGACACCGACATATTTACAAAAAAACATTAAAATATCGTGATATTTACTATATATTTATCACGAAAAACTAATACAAGTATGAAAAAAACTTGGCAACCACGGAAACTATAATGGCCATCCACTCCAAACAATGCACAAATATGAAACATCGGGACACCGACAAATTTACAAAAAATCATTAAAATATCGTGAAATTTAATACATCTTTATCACGAAAAATTATTAAAAATATGAGAAAGACTTGGCCACCACGGAAACTATAAAAGCCACCGACACCAAACAACGCACAAATATCAACCTTAGGGAGCCCGACATTTATACGAAAAATCATTAAAATATCGTGATATTTAATATATCTTTATAACGAAAAACTATTAAAAATATGAACTAAACTTGGCCACCATGGAAACTATAATGGCCAACAACACCAAACAATGCACAAATATGAAACTTCAGGAAGCCGAAATATTTACAAAAAATCATTAAAATATTGTGATATTTAATATATATTTATCACGAAAAACTAATACAAATATGATAAAAACTTGGCCACCCCGGAAACTATAACCTCCACCAACACCAAACAATGCACAAATATCAACCGAGAACACCCCGACATATTTACAAAAAAATCATTAAAATATCGTGTTATTTAATATATCTTTATCGCGAAAAACTATTAAAAATATGAGAAAGACTTGGCCACCACGGAAACTATAATAGCCACCAACGACAAACAACGCACAAATATCAACCTTAGGGAGCCCGACATTTATACGAAAAATCATTAAAATATCGTGATATTTAATATATCTTTAGCACGAAAAACTATTAAAAATATGATAAAAACTTGGCCACCACGGAAACTATAATGGCCACTGACACCAAACAATGCACAAATGTCAAACCCTGGGACACTGACATATTTACAAAAAATCATTAAAATATCGTGATATTTAATATATCTTTATCACGAAAAACTATTAAAAATATCATATAAACTTGTCCACCGCGGAAACTATAACTTCCACCAACACCGAACAATGCACAAATATCAACCGAGAAAACCCCGACATATTTGCAAAAAATCATTAAAATATCGTGATATTTAAAATATCTTTATCACGAAAAACTATTAAAAATATGATAAAGACTTGGCCACCACCGAAACTATAATGGCCACTGACACCAAACAATGCACAAATGTCAAACCCCGGGACACCGACATATTTGCAAAAAATCATTAAAATATCGTGATATTTTATATATCTTTATCACAAAAAACTATTAAAAATAAGATAAAAACTTGTCCACCACGGAAGCTGTAATGGCCACCGACACCAAACAACGCACAAATATCTACCTTAGGGAGGCCGACATATTTAAAAAATTTCGTTAAAATATCGTGATATTTAATATATCTTTATCACGATAAACAATTAAAAATATGATATAAACTTGGGCACCTTGGAAAATATAATGGCCACCGACACCAAACAATGCACAATTATCAACCTTAGGGAGCCGAATATATTTGCAAAAAATCATTAAAATATCTTGATATTTTATATATCTTTATCACAAAAAACTAATAAAAATATGAGAAAAACCTTGGCCACCACGCAAACTATAAAGGCCACCAAATCCCAACAACTCACAAAAGTCAACATTAAAAACCTCACCAGATTTACAAAAAATCATTAAAATATCGTGATATTTAATATATCTTTATCAAGAAAAACTTTCAAAAATATGATATAAACTAGGCCACCACGGAAACTATAATGGCCACCGACACCAAACAACGCACAAATATCAACCTTGAAGTAACCGACATATTTACAAGAAATCGTTAAAATATCGTGATATTAAATATATCTTTATCACGAAAAACTAATAAAGATATGATAAAAACTTGGCCACCACGGAAACTATAATGGCCACCGACACCAAAAAATCCACAAATATCAATTTTAGACAACCCGACATATTAAAAAAAATATTAAAATATCGTGATATTTAATATATCTTTATCACGAAAAACTATTAGAAATATGATAAAAACTTGGCCACCACGGAAACTATAATGGCCACTGACACCAAACAATGCACAAAGGTCAAACCCTGGGACACCGACATATTTACAAAAAATCATTAAAATATCGTGATATTTAATATATCTTTATCACGAAAAACTATTAAAAATATGATATAAACTTGTCCACCGCGGAAACTATAACTTCCACCAACACCGAACAATGCACAAATATCAACCGAGAAAACCCCGACATATTTGCAAAAAATCATTAAAATATCGTGATATTTAAAATATCTTTATCACGAAAAACTATTAAAAATATGATAAAGACTTGGCCACCACCGAAACTATAATGGCCACTGACACCAAACAATGCACAAATGTCAAACCCTGGGAGACCGACATATTTGCAAAAAATCATTAAAATATCGTGATATTTTATATATCTTTATCACAAAAAACTATTAAAAATAAGATAAAAACTTGTCCACCACGGAAGCTGTAATGGCCACCGACACCAAACAACGCACAAATATCAACCTTAGGGAGCCCGACATATTTAAAAAAAATCGTTAAAATATCGTGATATTTAATATATCTTTATCACGATAAACAATTAAAAATATGATATAAACTTGGGCACCTTGGAAAATATAATGGCCACCGACACCAAACAATGCACAATTATCAACCGTAAGGAGCCGAATATATTTGCAAAAAATGATTAAAATATCTTGATATTTTATATATCTTTATCACAAAAAACTAATAAAAATATGAGAAAAACCTTGGCCACCACGCAAACTATAAAGGCCACCAAATCCCAACAACTCACAAAAATCAACATTAAAAACCCCACCACATTTACAAAAAATCATTAAAATATCGTGATATTTAATATATCTTTATCACGAAAAACTTTCAAAAATATGATATAAACTAGGCCACCACGGAAACTATAATGGCCACCGACACCAAACAACGCACAAATATCAACCTTGAAGTAACCGACATATTTACAAGAAATCGTAAAAATATCGTGATATTAAATATATCTTTATCACGAAAAACTAATAAAGATATGATAAAAACATGGCCACCACGCAAACTATAATGGCCACCAACACCAAAAAATCCACAAATATCAATTTTAGACAACCCGACATATTTACAAAAAATTATTAAAATATCGTGATATTTAATATATCTTTATCACGAAAAACTATTAGAAATATGATAAAAACTTGGCCACCACCGAAACTATAATGGCCACTGACACCAAACAATGCACAAATGTCAAACCATGGGACACCGACATATTTGCAAAAAATCATTAAAATATCGTGATATTTAATATATCTTTATCACAAAAAACTATTAAAAATATGATAAAAACTTGGCCACCACGGAAACTATAATGGCCGCCGACACCAAACAATACACAAATATGAAACTTCGGCACACCGACACATTTACAAAAATCATTAAAATATCGTGATATTTAATATATCTTTATTACGAAAAATTATTAAAAATATATAAAAACTTTGCCACCACGGAAACTATAATGGCCACCGACACCAAGCAATCCACTAATATCAAACCCCGAAACACCGACATATTTACAAACAATGATTAAAATATCGTGATATTTAATATATCTTTATCACGAAAAACTATTAAAAATATGATAAAACTTGGCCACCACGGAAACTATAACGGCCACCAACACCAAAAATGCACAAATATCAACCGTGAGGACCCCGACATATTTACAAAAAATCATTAAAATACCGTGATATTTAATATATCTTTATCACGAAAAACTATTAAAAATAAGACAAAAACTTGGCCACCACGGAAGCTGTAATGGCCACTGACACCAAACAACGCACAAATATCAACCTTAGGGAGCCCGACATATTTACAAAAAAATCATTAAAATATCGTGATATTTAATATATCTTTATCACGATAAACTATTAAAAATATGATATAAACTTGGGCACCGTGGAAACTATAATGGCCACCGACACCAAACAACGCACAAATATCAACCTTAGGGAGCCCAATATATTTGCAAAAAATCATTAAAATATCTTGGTATTTAATATATCTTTATCAAGAAAAACTATTAAAAATATGATATAAACTAGGCCACCACGGAAACTATAATGGCCACCGACACCAAACAACGCACAAATATCAACCTTGAAGTAACCGACATATTTACAAGAAATCGTTAAAATATCGTAATATTAAATATATCTTTATCACGAAAAACTAAAAAAAAAAAGATAAAAACTTTTCCACCACGGAAACTATAATGGCCACCGACACCAAACAATCCACAAATATCAGTGTTAGACAACCCGACATATTTACGAAAAATCATTCAAATATCGTCATATTTAATATATCTTTATCACGAAAAACTATTAAAAATATGATAATACTTGGCCACCACGGAAACTATAACGGCCATCAACACCAAAAATGCACAAATATCAACCGTTATGACCCCGATATATTTGAAGAAAATCATTAAAATATCGTGATATTTAATATATCTTTATCACGAAAAACTAATAAAAATATATAAAAACTTGGCCACCACGGAAACTATAAAGGCCACCGACACCAAACAATGCAGAAATTTCAACCTTTAGAACCCCAGCACACTTACAAAAAATCATTAATATATCGTGATATTTAATATATCCTTATCACGAAAAACTAATAAAAATATGATAAAAACTTGGCCACCACGGAAACTATAACGGCCACCGACACCAAACAATCCACAAATACCAACCTTAGATAAACAGACATATTTACAAAAAATCATTAAAATATCGTGATATTTAATATATCTTTATCACGAAAAGCTATTAAAAATATATAAAAACTTGGCCACCACAGAAACTATAATGGCCACTGACACCAAACAATGCACAAATGTCAAACCCTGGGACACCGACATATTTACAAAAACATTAAAATATCGTGATATTTAATATATCTTTATCACGAAAAGTATTAAAAATATGATAAAAACTTGGCCACGCCGGAAACTATAACTTTCACCAACACCAAAAAATGCACAAATATCAAATGAGAAAACCCCGACATATTTACAAAAAATCATTAAAATATCGTGATATTTAATATATCTTTATCACGATAAACTATTAAAAATATGATAAAGACTTGGCCACCACGGAAACTATAATGGCCACCGACACCAAACAACGCACAAATACCAACCTTGGGGAGCTCGATTTATAAACGAAAAAATATTAAAATATCGTGATATTTAATATATCTTTATCACGAAAAATTATTAAAAATATGAAATAAACTTGGCCACCATGGAAACTATAATGGCCAACGACACCAAACAATGCTCAAATATGAAACTTAAGGACGCCGACATATTTACAAAAAATCATTAAAATATTGTGATATTTAATATATCTTTATCACGAAAAACTATTAAAAATATGATAAAGACTTGGCCACCACGGAAACTATAATGGCCACCGACACCAACCAATGCACAAATATCAACCTTAAAAACCCCATCACATTCACAAAAAATCATTAAAATATCGTGATATTTTATATATCTTTATCACGAAAAACTAATAAAAATATGAGAAAAACCTTGGCCACCACGCAAACCATAAAGGCCACCAAATCCCAACAACTCACAAAAATCAACACTAAAAACCCCACCACATTTACAAAAAATCATTAAAATATCGTGATATTTAATATATCTTTATCACGAAAAACTATCAAAAATATGATATAAACTAGGCCACCACGGAAACTATAATGACCACCGACACCAAACAACGCACAAATATCAACCTTGAAGTAACCGACACATTTACAAGAAATCGTTAAAATATCGTGATATTAAATATATCTTTATCACGAAAAACTAATAAAAATATGATAAAAACTTGGCCACCACGGAAACTATAATGGCCACCGACACCAAACAATCCACAAATATCAATGATATACAACCCGACATATTTACAAAAAATTATTAAAATATCGTGATATTTAATATATCTTTATCACGAAAATCTATTAAAAATATGATAAAAACTTGGCCACCACGGAAACTATAATGGCCACTGACACCAAACAATGCACAAATGTCAAACCCTGGGACACCGACATATTTACAAAAAATCATTAAAATATCGTGATATTTAATATATCTTTATCACAAAAAACTTAGAAAAAATATGATAAAAACTTGGCCACCACGGAAACTTTAATGGCCGCCGACACCAAACAATGCACAAATATGAAACTTCGGTACACCGACACATTTACAAAAATCATTAAAATATCGTGATATTTAATATATCTTTATTACGAAAAATTATTAAAAATATATAAAAACCTTGCCACCACGGAAACTATAATTGCCACCGACACCAAACAATCCACTAATATCAAACTCCGAAACACCGACATATTTACAAACAATCATTAAAATATCGTGATATTTAATATATCTTTATCACGAAAAACTATTAAAAATATGATATAAACTAGGCCACCACGGAAACTGTAATGGCCACCGACACGAAACAACGCACAAATATCAACCTTGAAGTAACCGACATATTTACAAGAAATCGTTAAAATATCGTAATATTAAATATATCTCTATCACGAAAAACTAAAAAAAAAATATGATAAAAACTTGGCCTCCACGGAAACTATAATGGCCACCGACACCAAACAATCCACAAATATCAATGTTAGACAACCCGACATATTTACGAAAAATCATTAAAATATCGTGATATTTAATATACCTTTATCACGAAAAACTATTAAAAATATGATAAAAACTTGGCCACCACGGAAACTATAACGGCCATCAACACCAAAAATGCACAAATATCAAGCGTGAGGACCCCGACATATTTACAAAAAATCATTCAAATATCGTGATATTTAATATATCTTTATCACGAAAAACTATTAAAAATAAGATAAAAACTTGGCCACCACGGAAGTTGTAATGGCCACCGACTGCAAACAACCCACAAATATCAACCTTAAAAACCCCACCACATTTACAAAAAATCATTAAAATATCGTGATATTTAATATATCTTTATCACGAAAAACTATTAAAAATAAGATAAAAACTTGGCCACCACGGAAACTATAATGGCAACCGACACCAAACAACGCAGAAATATCAACCTTAGGGAGCCCGATATATTTGCAGAAAATCATTAAAATATCGTGATATTTAATATATCTTTATCACGAAAAACTAATAAAAATATGATAAAGACTTGGCCACCATGGAAACTATAATGGCCACCGACACCAAACAATGCACAATAATCAAAATTAGGGAGCCCGACATATTTACAAAAAATAATTAAAATATCCTGATATTTAACATATCTTTATCACAAAAAACTAATAAAAATATGAGAAAAACTTGGCCACCACGGAAACTATAAAGGCCACCGACACCAAACAATGCACAAATTTCAACCTTAAAAACCCCGACATATTTACAAAAAATCATTAAAATATCGTGATATTTAATATATCCTTATCACGAAAAACAAATAAAAATATGATAAAAACTTGGCCTTCTCTCAAACCATAACGGCCACCGACACCAAACAATCCACAAATACCAACCTTAGATAAACAGACATATTTACAAAAAATCATTAAAATATCGTTATATTTAATATATCTTTATCACGAAAAACTATTAAAAATATATAAAAACTTGGCCACCACGGAAACTATAATCGCCACTGACACCAAACAATGCACAAATGTCAAACCCTGGGACACCGACAAATTTACAAAAAACATTAAAATATCGTGATATTTAATATATCTTTATCACGAAAAACTATTAAAAATATCATAAAAATTTGGACATCACGGAAACTATAATGGCCACCGACACCAAACAACGCACAAATACCAACCTTGGGAAGCTCGATTTATATACGAAAAATCATTAAAATATCGTGATATTTAATATATTTTTATCACGAAAAACTATTAAAAATATGAAATAAACTTGGCCACCATGGAAACTATAATGGCCAACGACACCAAACAATGCACAAATATGAAACTTAAGGACTCCGACATATTTACAGAAAATCATTAAAATATTGTTATATTTAATATATCATTATCACGAAAAACTATTTAAAATATGATAAAGACTTGGCCACCACGGAAACTATAATGGCCACCGACACCAAACAATGCACAAATATCAACCTTGAAAACCCCACCACATTTACAAAAAATCATTAAAATATCGTGATATTTTATATATCTTTATCACGAAAAACTATTTAAAATAAGATAAAAACTTGGCCACCACGGAAGCTGTAATGGCCACCGACACCAAACAACGCACAAATATCAACCTTAGAGAGCCCGAAATACTTACAAAGAAATCATTAAAATATCGTGATATTTAATATATCTTTATCACGATAAACTATTAAAAATATGATAAAAACTAGGCCACCACGGAAACTATAATGGCCACCGACACCAAACAATGCACAATTATCAACCTTAGGGAGCCCAACATATTTGCAGAAAACATTAAAATATTGTGATATTTAATATATCTTTATCACAAAAAACTAATAAAAATATGAGAAAAACTTGGCCACCACGCAAACTATAAAGGCCACCGAACCAAACAATCCATTAATATCAAACCCCGAAACACCGACATATTTACAAAAAATCATTAAAATATCGTGATATTTAATATATCTTTATCACGAAAAACTATTAGAAATATGATAAAACTTGGCCACCACCGAAACTATAACGGCCACCAACACCAAAAATGCACAAATATCAACCGTGAGGACCCCTACATATTTACAAAAAATCATTAAAATATCGTGATATTTTATATATCTTTATCACAAAAAACTATTAAAAATAAGATAAAAACTTGTCCACCACGGAAGCTGTAATGGCCACCGACACCAAACCACGCACAAATATCAACCTTAGGGAGCCCGACATATTTACAAAAAAATCGTTAAAATATCGTGATATTTAATATATCTTTATCACGATAAACAATTAAAAATATGATATACACTTGGGCACCTTGGAAAATATAATGGCCACCGACACCAAACAATGCACAATTATCAACCTTAGGGAGCCGAATATATTTGCAAAAAATCATTAAAATATCTTGATATTTTATATATCTTTATCACAAAAAACTAATAAAAATATGAGAAAAACCTTGGCCACCACGCAAACTATAAAGGCCACCAAATCCCAACAACTCACAAAAATCAACATTAAAAACCCCACCACATTTGCAAAAAATCATTAAAATATCGTGATATTTAATATATCTTTATCACGAAAAACTTTGAAAAATATGATATAAACTAGGCCACCACGGAAACTATAATGGCCACCGACACCAAACAACGCACAAATATCAACCTTGAAGTAACCGACATATTTACAAGAAATCGTTAAAATATCGTGATATTAAATATATCTTTATCACGAAAAACTAAAAAAAAAAGATAAAAACTTGGCCACCACGCAAACTATAATGGCCACCGACACCAGACAATCCACAAATATCAGTGTTAGACAACCCGACATATTTACGAAAAATCATTAAAATATCGTGATATTTAATATATCTTTATCACGAAAAACTATTAAAAATATGATAAAACTTGGCCACCACGGAAACTATAACGGCCATCAACACCAAAAATGCACAAATATCAACCGTGATGACCCCGATATATTTGCAGAAAATCATTAAAATATCGTGATATTTAATATATCTTTATCACGAAAAACTAATAAAAATATGATAAAGACTTGGCCACCATGGAAACTATAATGGCCACCGACACCAAACAATGCACAATAATCAAAATTAGGGAGCCCGACATATTTACAAAAAATAATTAAAATATCCTGATATTTAACATATCTTTATCACAAAAAACGAATAAAAATATGAGAAAAACTTGGCCACCACGGAAACTATAAAGGCCACCGACACCAAACAATCCACAAATACCAACCTTGAAGTAACCGACATATTTACAAAAAATCATTAAAATTTCGTGATATTTAATATATCTTTATCACGAAAAACTATTAAAAATATATAAAAACTTGGCCACCACGTAAACTATAATTGCCACTGACACCAAACAATGCACAAATGTCAAACCCTGGGACACCGACATATTTACAAAAAACATTAAAATATCGTGATATTTAATATATCTTTATCACGAAAAGTATTAAAAATATGATAAAAACTTGGCCACGCCGGAAACTATAACTTCCACCAACACCAAAAAATGCACAAATATCAAATGAGAAAACCCCGAAATATTTACAAAAAATCATTAAAATATCGTGATATTTAATATATCTTTATCACGAAAAACTATTAAAAATATGATAAAGACTTGGCCACCACGGAAACTATAATGGCCACCGACACCAAACAACGCACAAATACCAACCTTGGGGAGCTCGATTTATATACGAAAAATCATTAAAATATCGTGATATAATGTATATATTTATCACGAAAAATTATTAAAAATATGAAATAAACTTGGCCACCATGGAAACTATAATGGCCAACGACACCAAACAATGCACAAATATGAAACTTAAGGACACCGACATATTTACAAAAAATCATTAAAATATTTTGATATTTAATATATCTTTATGACGAAAAACTATTAAAAATATGATAAAGACTTGGCCACCACGAAAACTATAATGCCCGCCGACACCAAACAATGCACAAATATGAAACTTCGGTACACCGACACATTTACAAAAATCATTAAAATATCGTGATATTTAATATATCTTTATTACGAAAAATTATTAAAAATATATAAAAACCTTGCCACCACGGAAACTATAATTGCCACCGACACCAAACAATCTACTAATATCAAACCCCGAAACACCGACCTATTTACAAACAATCATTAAAATATCGTCATATTTAATATATCTTTATCACGAAAAACTATTAAAAATATGATAAAACTTGGCCACCACGGAAACTATAACAGCCACCAACACCAAAAATGCACAAATATCAACCGTGAGGACCCCGATATATTTACAAAAAATCATTAAAATACCGTGATATTTAATATATCTTTATCACGAAAAACTATTAAAAATAAGACATAAACCTGGCCACCACGGAAGATCTAATGGCCACCGACACCAAAAAACGCACAAATATCAACCTTAGGGAGCCCGACATATTTACAAAAAAATCGTTAAAATATCGTGATATTTAATATATCTTTATCACGTTAAACTATTAAAAATATGATATAAACTTGGCCACCTTGGAAACTATAATGGCCACCGACACCAAACAATGCACAATTATCAACCTTAGGGAGCCCAATATATTTGCAAAAAATCATTAAAATATCTTGATATTTAATATATCTTTATCACAAAAAACTAATAAAAATATGAGAAAAACTTGGCCACCACGCAAACTATAATGGGAACCGACACCCAACAACGCACAAATATCAACCTTAAAAACCCCACCATATTTACAAAAAATCATTAAAATATCGTGATATTTAATATATCTTTATCACGAAAAACTATTAAAAATATGATATAAACTAGGCCACCACGGAAACTATAATGGCCACCGACACCAAACAACGCACAAATATCAACCTTGAAGTAACCGACATATTTACAAGAAATCGTTAAAATATCGTAATATTAAATATATCTTTATCACGAGAAACTAAAAAAAAAATATGATAAAAACTTGGCCTCCACGGAAACTATAATGGCAACCGACACCAAACAATCCACAAATATCAATGTTAGACAACCCGTCATATTTACGAAAAATCATTAAAATATCGTGATATTTAATATATCTTTATCACGAAAAACTATTAAAAATATGATAAAAACTTGGCCACCACGGAAACTATAACGGCCATCAACACCAAAAATGCACAAATATCAACCGTGAGGACCCCGACGTATTTACAAAAAATCATTAAAATATCGTAATATTTAATATATCTTTATCACGAAAAACTATTAAAAATAAGATAAAAACTTGGCCACCACGGAAGTTGTAATGGCCACCGACACCAAACAACCAACAAATATCAACCATAAAAACCCCACTACATTTACAAAAAATCGTTAAAATATCGTGATATTTAATATATCTTTATCACGAAAAACTATTAAAATAAGATAAAAACTTGGCCACCACGGAAACTATAATGGCAACCTACACCAAACAACGCAGAAATATCAACCTTAGGGAGCCCTATATATTTGCTGAAAATCATTAAAATATCGTGATATTTAATATATCTTTATCACGAAAAACTAATAAAAATATGATAAAGACTTGGCCACCATGGAAACTATAATGACCACCTACACCAAACAATGCACAATAATCAAAATTAGGGAGCCCGACATATTTACAAAAAATAATTAAAATATCCTGATATTTAACATATCTTTATCACAAAAAACTAATAAAAATATGAGAAAAACTTGCCCACCACGGAAACTATAAAGGCCACCGACACCAAACATTGCACAAATTTCAACCTTAAAAACCCCACCACATTTACAAAAAATCATTAAAATATCGTGATATTTAATATATCCTTATCACGAAAAACTAATAAAAAATATGATAAAAACTTGGCCACCTCGGAAACCATAACGGCCACCGACACCAAACAATCCACAAATACCAACCTTAGATAAACAGACATATTTACAAAAAATCATTAAAATATCGTGATATTTAATATATCTTTATCACGAAAAACTATTAAAAATATGATAAATACTTGGCCACCACGGAAACTATAATGGCCACCGACACCAAACAAGGCACAAATATCAACCTTAGAAAGCCCGACACATATACGAAAAATCATTAAAATACTGTGATATTTAATATATCTTTATCACGAAAACTATTAAAAATATGATAAATACTTGGCCACCACGGAAACTATAATGGCCACCGACACCAAACAACGCACAAATACCAACCGCGGGAAGCTCGATTTATATACGAAAAATCATTAAAATATCGTGATATTTAATATATCTTTATCACGAAAAACTATTAAAAATATGAAATAAACTTGGCCACCATGGAAACTATAATGGCCAACGACACCAAACAATGCAGAAATATGAAACTTAAGGACTCCGACATATTTACAAAAAATCATTAAAATATTGTTATATTTAATATATCATTATCACGAAAAACTATTTAAAATATGATAAAGACTTGGCCACCACGGAAACTATAATGGCCACCGACACCAAACAATGCACAAATATCAACCTTAAAAACCCCACCACATTTACAAAAAATCATTAAAATATCGTGATATTTTATATATCGTTATCACGAAAAACTATTTAAAATAAGATAAAAACTTGGTCACCACGGAAGCTGTAATGGCCACCGACACCAAACAACGCACAAATATCAACCTTAGATTGCCCGACATACTTACAAAAAATCATTAAAATATCGTGATATTTAATATATCTTTATCACGAAAAACTATTAAAAATATGAAATAAACTTGGGCACCTTGGAAACTATAATGACCACCGACACCAAACAATGCACAATTATCAACCTTAGGGAGCCAGACATATTTACAAAAAATCATTAAAATATCGTGATATTTAATATATCTTTATCACGAAAAACTATTAAAAATATGATAAAAACTTGGCCACCACGGAAACTATCATGGCCACCCACACCAACAAACGCACAAATATCAACCGTGAAGACCCCGACATATTTACAAAGGATCATAAATTATTCTGATATTTAATATAACTTTATCACGAAAAACTATTAAAAATATGAAAAAACTTGGCCACCATTGAAACTATAATGGCCACCGACACCAAACAACGCACAAATATTAACGATAAAAACCCCACCAAATTTACATAAAAGCATTAAAATATTGTGATATTTAATATATCTTTATCACGAAAAACTATTTAAAATATAAAAACTTGGCCACCACGGAAACTATAATGGCCACCGACACCAAACCATGCACAAATATCAAACTTAAAAACCCCACCACATTTACAAAAAATCATTAAAATATCATGATATTTTATATATCTTTATCACAAAAAACCATTAAAAATAAGATAAAAAGTTGGCCACCACGGAAACTATAATGGCCACCGACACCAAAAACGCACAAATATCAACCTTAAGAAGCCCGACATATTTGCAAAAAATCATTAAAATATCGTGATATTTGATATATCTTTATCACGAAAAACTATTAAAAATATGATAAATACTTGGCCACCACTGAGCCTTTAATGGCCACCGACACCAAAAATGCACAAATATCAAACGTGAGGACCCCCATATATTTACGAAAAATCATTAAAATATCGTGATATTTAATATATCTTTATCACGAAAAAATATTAAAAATATGATATAAATTTGGCCACCATGGAAACTATAATGGCCACCGACACCAAGCAATGCACAATTATCAACCTTAGGGAGCCCGACATATTTAAAAAAAATGATTAAAATATCGTGATATTTAAAATATCTTTATCACGAAAAAATATTAAAAATATGATAAAAACTTGGCCACGCCGGAAACTATAACTTCCACCAACACCAAAAAATGCACAAATATCAAATGAGAAAACCCCGAAATATTTACAAAAAATCATTAAAATATCGTGATATTTAATATATCTTTATCGCGAAAAACTATTAAAAATATGATAAAGACTTGGCCACCACGGAAATTATAATGGCCACCGACACCAAACAACGCACAAATACCAACCTTGGGGAGCTCGATTTATATACGAAAAATCATTAAAATATCGTGATATTTAATATATCTTTATCACGAAAAATTATTAAAAATATGAAATAAACTTGGCCACCATGGAAACTATAATGGCCAACGACACCAAACAATGCACAAATATGAAACTTAAGGACGCCGACATATTTACAAAAAACCATTAAAATATTGTGATATTTAATATATCTTTATCACGAAAAACTATTAAAAATATGATAAAGACTTGGCCACCACGGAAACTATAATGGCCACCGACACCAAACAATGCACAAATATCAACCTTAAAAACCCCACCACATTTACAAAAAAATCATTAAAATATCGTGATATTTTATATATCTTTATCACGAAAAACTAATAAAATATGAGAAAAACCTTGGCCACCACGCAAACCATAAAGGCCACCAAATCCCAACAACTCACAAAAATCAACACTAAAAACCCCACCACATTTACAAAAAATCATTAAAATATCGTGATATTTAATATATCTTTATCACGAAAAACTATCAAAAATATGATATAAACTAGGCCACCACGGAAACTATAATGACCACCGACACCAAACAACGCACAAATATCAACCTTGAAGTAACCGACACATTTACAAGAAATCGTTAAAATATCGTGATATTAAATATATCTTTATCACGAAAAACTAATAAAAATATGATAAAAACTTGGCCACCACGGAAACTATAATGGTCACTGACACCAAACAATGCACAAATGTCAAACCCTGGGACACCGACATATTTACAAAAAATCATTAAAATATCGTGATATTTAATATATCTTTATCACGAAAAACTAATAAAAATATGATATAAACTTGGCCACCACGGAAACTATAATGGCAACCGACACCAAACAATCCACAAGTACCAATCTTAGATAACCAGACAAATTTACTAAAAATCATTAAAATATCGTGATATTTAATATATTTTTATCACGAAAAACTATTAAAAATATGATAAAGACTTGGCCACCACGGAAACTATAATGGCCACCGACACCAAACAATGCACAAATATCAACCTTAAAAACCCCACCACATTTACAAAAAATCATTAAAATATCGTGAAATTTTAATATCTTTATCACGAAAAACTATTAAAAATAAGATAAAAACTTGGCCACCACCGAAACTATAATGGCCACCGACACCAAACAACGCACAAATATCAATCTTACGTAGCCCAACATATTTACAAAAAAATCATTAAAATATCGTGATATTTAATATATCTTTATCACGATAAACTATTAAAAATATGATATAAACTTGGGCACCATGGAAACCATGATGGCCACCGACACCAAACAATGCACAATTATCAACCTTGGGGACCCCAATATATTTGCAAAAAATCATTAAAATATCTTAATATTTAATATATCTTTATCACAAAAAATTAATAAAAATATGATAAAAACTTGGCCACCACGGAAGCTCTAATGGCCACCGACACCAAACAATGCACAATTATCAACCTTAGAGAGCCCGACATATTTACAAAAAATCATTAAAATATCGTGATATTCAATATATCTTTATCACGAAAAACTATTAAAAATATGATAAAAACTTGGCCACCACGAAAACTATCATGGCCACCCACACCAACAAACGCACAAATATCAACCGTGAAGACCCCGACATATTTACAAAAGATCATAAATTATTCTGATATTTAATATATCTTTATCACGAAAAACTATTAAAAATATGAAAAAACTTGGCCACCATTGAAACTATAATGGCCACCGACACCAAACAATGCACAAATATTAACGATAAAAACCCCACCAAATTTACATAAAAGCATTAAAATATTGTGATATTTAATATATCTTTATCACGAAAAACTATTTAAAATATAAAAACTTGGCCACCACGGAAACTATAATGGCCACCGACACCAAACAATGCACAAATATCAAACTTAAAAACCCCACCACATTTACAAAAAATCATTAAAATATCATGATATTTAATATATCTTTATCACAAAAAACCATTAAAAATAAGATAAAAACTTGGCCACCACGGAAACTATAATGGCCACCGACACCAAACAACGCACAAATATTAACCTTAGGAAGCCCGACATATTTACAAAAAATCATTAAAATATCGTGATATTTGATATATCTTTATCAGGAAAAACTATTAAAAATATGATAAATACTTGGCCACCACTGAGCCTATAATGGCCACCGACACCAAAAAAGCACAAATATCAAACGTGAGCACCCCCACTTATTTACGAAAAATCATTAAAATATCGTGATATTTAATATATCTTTATCACGAAAAAATATTAAAAATATGATATAAATTTGGCCACCATGGAAACTATAATGGCCACCGACACCAAGCAATGCACAATTATCAACGTTAGGGAGCCGGACATATTTAAAAAAAATGATTAAAATATCGTGATATTTAATATATCTTTATCACGATAACCTATTAAAAATATGATATAAACTTGGGCACCAAGGAAACCATAATGGCCACCGACACCAAACAATGCACAATTATCAACCTTAGGGAGCCCAATATATTTGCAAAAAATCATTAAAATATCTTGATATTTAATATATCTTTATCACAAAAAATTAATAAAAATATGGGAGAAACTTGGCCACCACGGAAACTATAAAAGCCACCGCCACCAAACAACGCACAAATATCAACCTTGAAGAAACCGATATATTTACAAGAAATCGTTAAAATATCGTGATATTAAATATATCTTTATCACGAAAAACTTATAAAAATATGATAAAAACTTGGCCACCACGGAAACTATAATGGCCACTGTAACGCCCCCTTCCACCTAGCCTCGTCTAATCGAATTCACATGGAGAGTTTACAACAAAAAAAAAACAATAATTAAACAAACTATCAACATGAACTCAGATCACAAAGCCTGGCAGAGAGGGCTTGGGAGAGGAGAATCGAGCAGTTTCGCGTAATCAACTATGCTAGTATTAGCTGGAATTGCAGATCCAATATTTCTAGTTGGAAAAGGAAACACACTAAACATAAACTTAAAGAACATGTACAACAGTGTTTCAAGTTTTAAGATAACAACTTTATTTCCAATATAAGGAGGTGTATATGAACTAAAACGTTTGAATAGCTTATGTACACTCGTTTGAAATGTGCAATATACAACTATTCTAATAATAATTATCTGATGATTAAGTTGATTAAATCTCAAAAAATTTCAGTTAAAACTTTACTAGTTGATTCTTATCTTCTTTAAATTTAATTTCAATTATATTTCAAACAGTTTCTCCAATCAATAATTACTAATTCTCTTCAAATCTTGACTTTAACAGTTAATAATCTCTCAACGACTTTTACGACCATTAACTACTCATTGATAAATTTCTTCAAAGATGAACAATATTTCTGAACTAAAATTTTTCAAAATTTTTAGATCTTAATTAGTTAATTTATCAAATTAATAGCAGTCAAATTTATGTCTAAATCAAAATCTTAACTTTCAAGCTTATGACAACTTTCGAGAAATAATTTATATATTTCTTTCGAGAAAATAATATCTAAATACGCTCTCCTTCTGACATATGGCTAACAGCTGAAAAAGAAATACTTAATTTAAACGAAATATCGGATCCGCAGGTGGTTTATATCTTGTTTCAACGATTAATGTCAAAGTAGAAAGAATAATCGCCACAATTTCTGGGAGGAAAAATAACTACAGTTGGAAGGCAAAGGTTCGCGAAGTTTAAACCCTTTGGAAACAAACTATCAACGACCTCACAATCAACAGTTTTGACAAACACAATTACTATAAGTAAATATAATATTATTAACTCACCAGGTGTCGGAAAACTCAATGGTTTACCTATTTCCTTTTTTCCTCTCGTTTGGTATTTGGCCTCTTTGACTAACTGTTGACTATGCACGTACGCAATTCTTGCTCTGTGCCAGAAATTATACTATCACGTTGTTACAGAGGATAAATTCCAGGACAAATCTTTAGGATTGCCAGAATAAGCAGGTATCCAAACTAGCAATCTCTACGGACTCTACTAAGAAATGTCCTTCACTACAAAAATTCTCTCTCACTTTAATAATTTCCTTTTTTTTTTTTAGAAAAAAAGAAATATTTCAGAGAGATTAATAAGTAATGAAACAGGACCAAAATGCACAATGAATTCACTCACTAAATAGAACTGAATAGAGCGAATTGAGGGTTCACTTTGCATGCACACTTTCCCTCTCTGACTCTGTAACAAGCACAAAAATCGGCTATTTCCTTGCCATCTTTTTTCACTAGCACTGTGAACTTGTTCAACACATCGTGATATTTAACTTCGCTTAACTCGCAAAGAACAAATAGTAGCAAAAGATTTTCTGGCACGGAACTTAGACTTGCCCACGTATATTCACTCACAAACATGTCCTACTTAACACAAAGCAAAGCAAGAACACGTAACCACCAAACAACTCCATCCTCTCTGGGCTAACGTAGGGAACAAGATAACGGGTCCCTGAGCTACCGAGCCAGGTAGAGTTGAAGGGACAAGCCACGCCCACCGAACAAACACTCGCAAAACCTTTTTTCTCTCAAGTTGTCATAGCATATAGTTTCTCAGTCAATTCCTCCTTACATTATTCCTATCAAACTTTTTTACATACTTTTTTCTTTCTCCTATTTTTCTAAAAAAAAAACTTTTTACCAAAGAGAAAAAAATCGTTTTTAAATACTGAAATTGATTAATAATAGGAGTCTTAATAGACAATATATCGCTCAATGTACAATTTTCTTTCATGTAACCATCCATTCTTCTTCTTCCCAGATCCAGAAGGATGGTGCGTTACACCACCGACACCAAACAATCCACAAATATCAATGTTATACAACCTGCCATATTTACAAAAAATCATTAAAATATCGTGATATTTAATATATCTTTATCACGAAAAACTATTAAAAATATGAAAAAACTTGGCCACCATTGAAACTATAATGGCCACCGACACCAAACAATGCACAAATATCAACGATAAAAAACCCACCAAATTTACAAAAAAACATTAAAATATTGTGATATTTAATATATCTTTATCACGAGAAACTATTAAAAATAAGATAAAAACTTGGCCACCATGGAAACTATAATGGCCACCGACAACAAACAACGCACACATATCAACCTTAGGAAGCCCGACATATTTACAAAAAATCATTAAGATATCATGATATTTAATATATCTTTATCACGAGAAACTATTAAAAATAAGATAAAAACTTGGCCACCATGGAAACTATAATGGCCACCGACATCAAACAACGCACACATATCAACCTTAGGAATCCCGACATATTTACAAAAAATCATTAAAATATCGTGATATTTGATATATCTTTATCACGAAAAACTATTAAAAATATGATATAAATTTGGCCACCATGGAAACTATAATGGCCACCGACACTAAACAATGCACAATTATCAACCTTAGGGAGCCCGACATATTTACAAAAAATCATTAAAATATCTTGAAATTTAACATATGTTTATCCCAAAAAACTAATAAAAATATGACAAAAACTTGGCCACCACGGAAAATATAATGGCCACCGACACCAAACAATGCACAAGTTTCAACCTTAAAAACCCCACAACATTTACAAAAAATCATTAAAATATCGTGATATTTAATATATATTTATCACAAAAAACTATTAAAAATATTATATAAACTAAGCCACCACGGAAACAATAATGGCCACCGACATCAAACAACGCACAAATATCAACCTTGAAGAAACTGACATATTTACAAAAAAATCGTTAAAATATCGTGATATTTAATATATCTTTATCACGAAAAACTAATAAAAATATGATAAATACTTGCCCACCAAGGAGCCTAGAATGGCCACCGACACGAAAAATGCACAAATATCAACCGTGAGGACCCCGACATATTTACGAGAAATCATTAAAATATCGTGATATTTAATATATCTTTATCACGAAAATCTATTAAAAATATGATATAAATTTGGCCACCATGGAAACTATAATGGCCACCGACACCAAACTATGCACAAATATCAACCTTGAAGAAACTGACATATTTACAAAAAAATCGTTAAAATATCGTGATATTTAGTATATCTTTATCACGAAAAACTAATAAAAATATGATACAAACTTGGCCACCACGGAAACTATAATGGCAACCGACACCAAACAATCCACAAGTACCAATCTTAGATAACCAGACAAATTTACTAAAAATCATTAAAATATCGTGATATTTAATATATTTTTATCACGAAAAACTATTAAAAATATGATAAAGACTTGGCCACCACGGAAACTATAATGGCCACCGACACCAAACAATGCACAAATATCAACCTTAAAAACCCCACCACATTTACAAAAAATCATTAAAATATCGTGAAATTTTAATATCTTTATCACGAAAAACTATTAAAAATAAGATAAAAACTTGGCCACCACCGAAACTATAATGGCCACCGACACCAAACAACGCACAAATATCAATCTTACGTAGCCCAACATATTTACAAAAAAATCATTAAAATATCGTGATATTTAATATATCTTTATCACGATAAACTATTAAAAATATGATATAAACTTGGGCACCATGGAAACCATGATGGCCACCGACACCAAACAATGCACAATTATCAACCTTGGGGACCCCAATATATTTGCAAAAAATCATTAAAATATCTTAATATTTAATATATCTTTATCACAAAAAATTAATAAAAATATGATAAAAACTTGGCCACCACGGAAGCTCTAATGGCCACCGACACCAAACAATGCACAATTATCAACCTTAGGGAGCCCGACATATTTACAAAAAATCATTAAAATATCGTGATATTCAATATATCTTTATCACGAAAAACTATTAAAAATATGATAAAAACTTGGCCACCACGAAAACTATCATGGCCACCCACACCAACAAACGCACAAATATCAACCGTGAAGACCCCGACATATTTACAAAAGATCATAAATTATTCTGATATTTAATATATCTTTATCACGAAAAACTATTAAAAATATGAAAAAACTTGGCCACCATTGAAACTATAATGGCCACCGACACCAAACAATGCACAAATATTAACGATAAAAACCCCACCAAATTTACATAAAAGCATTAAAATATTGTGATATTTAATATATCTTTATCACGAAAAACTATTTAAAATATGAAATAAACTTGGCCAGCATGGAAACTATAATGGCCAACGACACCAAACAATGCACAAATATCAAACTTCAAGACTCCGACATATTTGCAAAAAATCATTAAAATATCGTGATATTTAATATATCTTTATCACAAAAAGCCATTAAAAATAAGATAAAAACTTGGCCACCACGGAAACTATAATGGCCACCGACACCAAACAACGCACAAATATTAACCTTAAAAAGCCAGACATATTTACAAAAAATCATTAAAATATCGTGATATTTGATATATCTTCATCAGGAAAAATTATTAAAAATATGATAAATACTTGGCCACCACTGAGCCTATAATGGCCACCGACACCAAAAAAGCACAAATATCAAACGTGAGCACCCCCACTTATTTACGAAAAATCATTAAAATATCGTGATATTTAATATATCTTTATCACGAAAAAATATTAAAAATATGATATAAATTTGGCCACCATGGAAACTATAATGGCCACCGACACCAAGCAATGCACAATTATCAACGTTAGGGAGCCCGACATATTTAAAAAAAATGATTAAAATATCGTGATATTTAATATATCTTTATCACGATAACCTATTAAAAATATGATATAAACTTAAGAAACCAAGGAAACCATAATGGCCACCGACACCAAACAATGCACAATTATCAACCTTAGGGAGCCCAATATATTTGCAAAAAATCATTAAAATATCTTGATATTTAATATATCTTTTTCACAAAAAATTATTAAAAATATGAGAGAAACTTGGCCACCACGGAAACTATAAAAGCCACCGCCACCAAACAACGCACAAATATCAACCTTTAAGAAACCGATATATTTACAAGAAATCGTTAAAATATCGTGATATTAAATATATCTTTATCACGAAAAACTTATAAAAATATGATAAAAACTTGGCCACCACGGAAACTATAATGGCCACCGACACCAAACAATCCACAAATATCAATATTATACAACCTGCCATATTTACAAAAAATCATTAAAATATCGTGATATTTAATATATCTTTATCACGAAAAACTATTAAAAATATGAAAAAACTTGGCCACCATTGAAACTATAATGGCCACCGACACCAAACAATGCACAGATATCAACGATAAAAAACCCACCAAATTTACAAAAAAACATTAAAATATTGTGATATTTAATATATCTTTAGCACGAAAAACTGTTTAAAATATAAAAACTTGGCCACCACGGAAACTGTAATGGCCACCGACACCAAACAATGCACAAATATCAAACTTAAAAACCCCACCACATTTACAAAAAATCATTAAGATATCATGATATTTAATATATCTTTATCACGAAAAACTATTAAAAATAAGATAAAAACTTGGCCACCATGGAAACTATAATGGCCACCGACATCAAACAACGCACACATATGAACCTTAGGAAGCCCGACATATTTACAAAAAATCATTAAAATATCGTGATATTTGATATATCTTTATCACGAAAAACTATTAAAAATATGATATAAATTTGGCCACCATGGAAACTATAATGGCCACCGACACCAAACAATGCACAATTATCAACCTTAAGGAGCCCGACATATTTACAAAAAATCATTAAAATATCTTGAAATTTAACATATGTTTATCCCAAAAAACTAATAAAAATATGACAAAAACTTGGCCACCACGGAAAATATAATGGCCACCGACACCAAACAATGCACAAGTTTCAACCTTAAAAACCCCACAACATTTACAAAAAATCATTAAAATATCGTGATATTTAATATATATTTATCACAAAAAACTATTAAAAATATTATATAAACTAAGCCACCACGGAAACTATAATGGCCACCGACATCAAACAACGCACAAATATCAACCTTGAAGAAACTGACATATTTACAAAAAAATCGTTAAAATATCGTGATATTTAATATATCTTTATCACGAAAAACTAATAAAAATATGATATAAACTTGGCCAGCACGGAAACTATAATGGCCACCGACACCAAACCATCCACAAATACCAATCTTAGATAACCAGACAAATTTACTAAAAATCATTAAAATATCGTGATATTTAATAAATTTTTATAACGAAAAACTATTAAAAATATGATAAAGACTTGGCCACCACGGAAACTATAATGGCCACCGACACCAAACAATGCACAAATATCAACCTTAAAAACCCCACCACATTTTCAAAAAATCATTAAAATATCGTGAAATTTTAATATCTTTATCACGAAAAACTATTAAAAATAAGATAAAAACTTGGCCACCACCGAAACTATAATGGCCACCGACACCAAACAACGCACAAATATCAACCTTACGGAGCCCGATGGATTTACAAAAAAATCATTAAAATATCGTGATATTTAATATATCTTTATCACGATAAACTATTAAAAATATGATATAGACTTGGCCACCATGAAAACCATAATGGCCACCGACACCAAACAAAGCACAAATATCAACCTTAGGGAGCCTGACATATTTACGAAAAATCATTAAAATATCGTGATATTTAATATATCTTTATCAGGAAAAACTAATAAAAATATGATAAAAACTTGGCCACCACGGAAACTATTATGGCCACAGACACCAAAAAATCCACAAATACCAATCTTAGATAAACAGACATATTTACAAAAAATCATTAAAATATCGTGATATTTAATATATCTTTATCACGAAAAACTATTAAAAATATATAAAAACTTAGCCACCACGGAAACTATAATGGCCGTCGACACCAAACAATGCACAAATATGAAACTTCGGAGCACCGACATATTTAGAAAAAATGATTAAAATATCGTGATACTTAATATATCTTTATCACGAAAAATTATTAAAAATATATAAAAACTTGGCCACCACGGAAACTATAATGGCCACCGACACCAAACAATGCACAAATATCAAACTTCTGGACGCGGACATATGTACAAAAAAATCATTAAAATATCGTGATATTTAATATTTCTTTATCACGAAAAACTAATAAATTTTTTTATAAAGTTTGCCACCACGGAAACTATAATGGCCACCGACACCAAACAATGCACAAATATCGACCACAAAAACCCCACCACATATACAAAAAATCATTAAAATATCGTGATATTTAATATATCTTTATCACGAAAAACTATTAAAAATAAGATAAAAACTTGGCCACCACGGATACTATAATGGCCACCAACACCAACAAACGCACAAATATCAACCGTGAAAACCCTAACATTATTACAAAAGATCGTTAAAATATTCTGATATTTAATATATCTTTATCACGAAAAACTATAAAAAATATGAAAAAACTTGGCCACCATTGAAACTATAATGGCCACCAACACCAAACAATGCACATATATCAACGATGAAAACCCCACCAAATTTTCAAAAAATCATTAAAATATCGTGATATTTAATATATCTTTATCACGAAAAACAATTTAAAATATAAAATCTTGGCCACCACGGAAACTATAATGGACAGCGACACCAAACATTGCACAAATATCAAACTTAAAAACCCCACCACATTTACAAAAAATCACTAAAATATCATGATATTTAATATATCTTTATCACGAAAAACTATTAAAAATATGATAAATACTTGGCCACCACGGAGCCTATAATGGCCACCGACACCAAAAATGCACAAATATCAACCGTGAGGACCCCGACATATTTAAGAAAAATCATTAAAATATCGTGATATTTAATATATCTTTATCACGAAAAACTATTAAAAATATGATATAAACTAAGCCACCATGGAAACCATAATGGCCACCTACACCAAACAATGCACAATTATCAACCTTTAGGCGCCCAATATATTTGCAAAAAATCATTAAAATATCGTGATATTTGATATATCTTTATCACGAAAAACTATTAAAAATATGATAAATACTTGGCCACCACTGAGCCTATAATGGCCACCGACACCAAAAATGCACAAATATCAAACGTGAAGACCCCCACATATTTACGAAAAATCATTAAAATATCGTGATATTTAATATATCTTTATCACGAAAAATTATTAAAAATATGATATAAATTTGGCCACCATGGAAACTATAATGGCCACCGACACCAACAAACGCACAAATATCAACCGTGAAGACCCCGACATATTTACAAAGGATCATAAATTATTCTGATATTTAATATATCTTTATCACGAAAAACTATTAAAAATATGAAAAAACTTGGCCACCATTGAAACTATAATGGCCACCGACACCAAACAATGCACAAATATTAACGATAAAAACCCCACCAAATTTACATAAAAGCATTAAAATATTGTGATATTTAATATATCTTTATCACGAAAAACTATTTAAAATATAAAAACTTGGCCACCACGGAAACTATAATGGCCACCGACACCAAACCATGCACAAATATCAAACTTAAAAACCCCACCACATTTACAAAAAGTCACTAAAATATCATGATATTTAATATATCTTTATCACAAAAAACCATTAAAAATAAGATAAAAACTTGGCCACCACGGAAAGTATAATGGCCACCGACACCAAACAACGCACAAATATCAACCTTAGGAAGCCCGACATATTTGCAAAAAGTCATTAAAATATCGTGATATTTGATATATCTTTATCACGAAAAACTATTAAAAATATGATAAATACTTGGCCACCACTGAGCCTATAATGGCCACTGACACCAAAAATGCACAAATATCAAACGTGAAGACCCCCACATATTTACGAAAAATCATTAAAATATCGTAATATTTAATATATCTTTATCACGAAAAATTATTAAAAATATGATATAAATTTGGCCACCATGGAAACTATAATGGCCACCGACACCAAGCAATGCACAATTATCAACCTTAGGGAGCCCGACATATTTAAAAAAATGATTAAAATATCGTGATATTTAATATATCTTTATCACGATAACCTATTAAAAATATGATATAAACTTGGGCACCAAGGAAACTATAATGGCCACCGACACCAAACAATGCACAAATATCAACCTTGAAGAAACCGATATATTTACAAGAAATCGTTAAAATATCGTGATATTAAATATATCTTTATCACGAAAAACTAATAAAAATATGTTAAAAACTTGGCCACCACGGAAACTATAATGGCCACCGACACCGAACAATCCAGAAATATCAATGTTAGACAACCTGAAACATATACAAAAAATCATTAAAATATCGTGATATTTAATATATCTTTATCACGAAAAACTATTAAAAATATGATAAAAACTTGGCCACCATGGAAACTATAATGGAAACCGACACCAAACAATGCACAATTATCAACCTTAGGGAGCCCAATATATTTGCAAAAAATCATTAAAATATCTTGATATTTAATATATCTTTATCAAAAAAATTAATAAAAATATGAGAGAAACTTGGCCACCACGTTAACTATAAAAGCCACCGCCACCAAAAAACGCACAAATATCAACCTTGAAGAAACCGATATATTTACAAGAAATCGTTAAAATATCGTGATATTAAATATATCTTTATCACGAAAAACTAATAAAAATATGTTAAAAACTTGGCCACCACGGAAACTATAATGGCCACCGACACCGAACAATCCAGAAATATCAATGTTAGACAACCTGAAACATTTACAAAAAATCATTAAAATATCGTGATATTTAATATATCTTTATCACGAAAAACTATTAAAAATATGATAAAAACTTGGCCACCATGGAAACTATAATGGAAACCGACACCAAACAATGCACAATTATCAACCTTAGGGAGCCCGACATATTTGCAAAAAATCATTAAAATATCGTGGTATTTGATATATCTTTATCACGAAAAACTATTAAAAATATGATAAATACTTGGCCACCACGGAGCCTATAATGGACACCGACACCAAAAATGCACAAATATCAACCGTGAGGACCCCGACATATTTACGAAAAATCATTAAAATATCGTGATATTTAATATATCTTTATCACGAAAAAATATTAAAAATATGATATAAATTTGGCCACCATGGAAATTATAATGGCCACCGACACCAAACAATGCACAATTATCGACCTTAAAAACCCCACCACATTTACAAAAATCATTAAAATATCGTGATGTTTAGTATATCTTTATCACGAAAAACTATTAAAAATATTATATAAACTAAGCCACCACGGAAACTATAATGGCCACCGACATCAAACAACGCACAAATATCAACCTTGAAGAAACTGACATATTTACAAAAAAATCGTTAAAATATCGTGATATTTAATATATCTTTATCACGATAACCTATTAAAAATATGATATAAACTTGGGCACCAAGGAAACCATAACGGCCACCGACACCAAACAATGCACAATTATCAACCTTAGGGAGCCCAATATATTTGCAAAAAATCATTAAAATATCTTGATATTTAATATATCTTTATCAAAAAAATTAATAAAAATATGAGAGAAACTTGGCCACCACGTTAACTATAAAAGCCACCGCCACCAAACAACGCACAAATATCAACCTTGAAGAAACCGATATATTTACAAGAAATCGTTAAAATATCGTGATATTAAATATATCTTTATCACGAAAAACTAATAAAAATATGTTAAAAACTTGGCCACCACGGAAACTATAATGGCCACCGACACCAAACAATCCAGAAATATCAATGTTAGACAACCTGAAACATTTACAAAAAATCATTAAAATATCGTGATATTTAATATATCTTTATCACGAAAAACTATTAAAAATATGATAAAAACTTGGCCACCATGGTAACTATAATGGAAACCGACACCAAACAATGCACAATTATCAACCTTAGGGAGCCCGACATATTTGCAAAAATCATTAAAATATCGTGATATTTGATATATCTTTATCACGAAAAACTATTAAAAATATGATAAATACTTGGCCACCACGGAGCCTATAATGGACACCGACACCAAAAATGCACAAATATCAACCGTGAGGACCCCGACATATTTACGAAAATCATTAAAATATCGTGATATTTAATATATCTTTATCACGAAAAAATATTAAAAATATGATATAAATTTGGCCACCATGGAAATTATAATGGCCACCGACACCAAACAATGCACAATTATCGACCTTAAAAACCCCACCACATTTACAAAAAATCATTAAAATATCGTGATGTTTAGTATATCTTTATCACGAAAAACTATTAAAAATATTATATAAACTAAGCCACCACGGAAACTATAATGGCCACCGACATCAAACAACGCACAAATATCAACCTTGAAGAAACTGACATATTTACAAAAAAATCGTTAAAATATCGTGATATTTAATATATCTTTATCACGAAAAACTAATAAAAATATGATATAAACTTGGCCACCACGGAAACTATAATGGCCACCGACACCAAGCAATCACAAATACCAATCTTAGATAACCAGACAAATTTACTAAAAATCATTAAAATATCGTGATATTTAATATATTTTTATCACGAAAAACTATTAAAAATATGATAAAGACTTGGCCACCACGGAAACTATAATGGCCACCGACACCAAACAATGCACAAATATCAACCTTAAAAACCCCACCACATTTTCAAAATATCATAAAATATCGTGAAATTCTAATATCTTTATCACGAAAAACTATTAAAAATAAGATAAAAACTTGGCCACCACCGAAACTATAGTGGCCACCGACACCAAACAACGCACAAATATCTACCTTACGGAGCCCGACATATTTGCAGAAAAATCATTAAAATATCGTGATATTTAATATATCTTTATCACGATAAACTATTAAAAATATTATATAAACTTGGGCACCATGGAAACCATAATGGCCACCGACACCAAACAATGCACAATTATCAACCTTTGGGAGCCCAATATATTTGCAAAAAATCATTAAAATATCTTGATATTTAATATATCTTTATCACACAAATTAATAAAAATTAGAGAGAAACTTGGCCACCACGGAAACTATAAAAGCCACCGCCACCAAACAACGCACAAATATCAACCTTGAAGAATCCGATATATTTGCAAGAAATCGTTAAAATAACGTGATATTAAATATATCTTTATCACGAAAAACTATTAAAAATATGATAAAAACTTGGCCACCATGGAAACTATAATGGAAACCGACACCAAACAATGCACAATTATCAACCTTAAGGAGCCCGACATATTTACAAAAAATCATTAAAATATCGTGATATTTAATATATCTTTATCACGAAAAACTTTTAAAAATATGATAAAAACTTGGCCACCACGGAAACTATCAGAGCCACCCACACCAACAAACGCACAAATATCAACCGTGAGGCCCCCGACATATTTACAAAAGATCATAAAATATTCTGATATTTAATATATCTTTATCACGAAAAACTATTAAAAATATGGAAAAACTTGGCCACCATTGAAACTATAATGGCCACCGACACCAAACAATGCACAAATATCAACGATAAAAACCCCACCAAATTTACAAAAAAACATTAAAATATTGTGATATTTAATATATCTTTATCACAAAAACTATTAAAAATATGATAAATACTTGCCCACCAAGGAGCCTAGAATGGCCACCGACACCAAAAATGCACAAATATCAACCGTGAGGACCCCCACATATTTACGAAAAATCATTAAAATATCATGATATTTAATATATCTTTATCACGAAAAACTATTAAAAATAAGATAAAAACTTGGCCACCACGGAAACTATAATGGCAACCAACATCAAACAACGCACAAATATCAACCTTAGGAAGCCCGACATATTTACAAAAAATCATTAAAATATCGTGATATTTGATATATCTTTATCACGAAAAACTATTAAAAATATGATAAATACTTGCCCACCAAGGAGCCTAGAATGGCCACCGACACGAAAAATGCACAAATATCAACCGTGAGGACCCCGACATATTTACGAAAAATCATTAAAATATCGTGATATTTAATATATCTTTATCACGAAAAACTATTAAAAATATGATATAAATTTGGCCACCATGGAAACTATAATGGCCACCGACACCAAACTATGCACAAGTTTCAACCTTAAAAACCCCACCACATTTACAAAAAAATCAACAAAATATCGTGATATTTAATATATCTTTGTCACGAAAAACTATTAAAAATATTACTAAACTAAGCCACCATTGAAACTATAATGGCCACCGACATCAAACAACGCACAAATATCAACCTTGAAGAAACTGACATATTTACAAAAAAATCGTTAAAATATCGTGATATTTAATATATCTTTATCACGAAAAACTAATAAAAATATGATATAAACTTGGCCACCACGGAAACTATAATGGCCACCGACACCAAGCAATGCACAATTATCAACGTTAGGGAGCCCGACATATTTAAAAAAAAATTATTAAAATATCGTGATATTTAATATATCTTTATCACGATAACCTATTAAAAATATGATATAAACTTGGGCACCAAGGAAACCATAATGGCCACCGACACCAAACAATGCACAATTATCAACCTTAAGGAGCCCAATATATTTGCAAAAAATCATTAAAATATCTTGATATTTAATATATCTTTATCACAAAAAATTAATAAAAATATGAGAGAAACTTGGCCACCACGGAAACTATAAAAGCCACCACCACCAAACAACGCACAAATATCAACCTTGAAGAAACCGATATATTTACAAGAAATCGTTAAAATATCGTGATATTAAATATATCTTTATCACGAAAAACTAATAAAAATATGATAAAAACTTGGCCACCACGGAAACTATAATGGCCACCGACACCAAACAATCCACAAATATCAATGTTATACAACCTGCCACATTTACAAAAAATCATTAAAATATCGTGATATTTAATATATCTTTATCACGAAAAACTATTAAAAATATGAAAAAACTTGGCCACCATTGAAACTATAATGGCCACCGACACCAAACAATGCACAAATATCAACGATAAAAAACCCACCAAATTTACAAAAAAAACATTAAAATATTGTGATATTTAATATATCTTTATCACGAAAAACTTTTTAAAATATAAAAACTTGGCCACCACGGAAACTGTAATGGCCACCGACACCAAACAATGCAGAAATATCAAACTTAAAAACCCCACCACATTTACAAAAAATCATTAAAATATCATGATATTTAATATATCTTTATCACGAGAAACTATTAAAAATAAGATAAAAACTTGGCCACCATGGAAACTATAATGGCCACCGACATCAAACAACGCACAATAATCAACCTTGAAGAAACTCACATATTTACAAAAAAATCGTTAAAATATCGTGATATTTAATATATCTTTATCACGAAAAACTAATAAAAATATGATATAAACTTGGCCACCACGGAAACTATAATGGCAACCGACACCAAACAATCCACAAGTACCAATCTTAGATAACCAGACAAATTTACTAAAAATAATTAAAATATCGTGATATTTAATATATTTTTATCACGAAAAACTATTAAAAATATGATAAAGACTTGGCCACCACGGAAACTATAATGGCCACCGACACCAAACAATGCACAAATATCAACGTTAAAAACCCCAAAACATTTACTAAAAATCATTAAAATATCGTGAAATTTTAATATCTTTATCACGAAAAACTATTAAAAATAAGATAAAAACTTGGCCACCACCGAAACTATAATGGCCACCGACACCAAACAATGCACAAATATCAATCTTACGTAGCCCAACATATTTACAAAAAAATCATTAAAATATCGTGATATTTAATATATCTTTATCACGATAAACTATTAAAAATATGATATAAACTTGGGCACCATGGAAACCATAATGGCCACCGACAACAAACAATGCACAATTATCAACCTTGGGGACCCCAATATATTTGCAAAAAACCATTAAAATATCTTAAAATTTAATATATCTTTATCACAAAAAATTAATAAAAATATGATAAAAACTTGGCCACCACGGAAGCTCTAATGGCCACCGACACCAAACAATGCACAATTATCAACCTTAGGGAGCCCGACATATTTACAAAAAATCAGTAAAATATCGTGATATTCAATATATCTTTATCACGAAAAACTATTAAAAATATGATAAAAACTTGGCCACCACGAAAACTATCATGGCCACCCACACCAACAAACGCACAAATATCAACCGTGAAGACCCCGACATATTTACAAAAGATCATAAATTATTCTGATATTTAATATATCTTTATCACGAAAAACTATTAAAATTAAGATTAAAACTTGGCCACCACGGAAACTATAATGGCCACCGACACCAAACAACGCGCAAATATCAACTTTAGTGAGCCCGACATATCTACAGAAAAAGTCATTAAAATATCGTGATATTTAATATATGTTTATCACGAAAAACTATTAAAATATGAAAAAGACTTGGCCACCACGGAGCCTATAATGGCCACCGACACCAAACAATGCACAAATATCAACCTTAAGGAGCCCGACATATTTTCAAAAAATCATTACAATATCTTGATATTTAACATATCTTTATCACAAAAACTAATGAAAATATGAGAAAAACTTGGCCACCACGGAAACTATAAAGGCCACCGACACCAAACAATGCACAAATTTCAACCTTAAAGACCCCACCACATTTACAAAAAATCATTAAAATATCGTGATATTTAATATATCTTTATCACGAAAAACTATTAAAAATATGAAATAAACTTGGCCACCATGGGAACTATAATGGCCAACGACACCAAACAATGCACATATATGAAACTTAAAAACGCCGACATATTTACAAAAAATCATTAAAATATCGTGATATTTAATATATCTTTATCACGAAAAAATATTAAAAATATGATATAAACTTGGCCAGCATGGAAACTATAATGGCCACCGACACAAAACAATGCACAATTAGCAACCTTAAGGAGCCCGACATATTTTCAAAAAATCATTACAATATCTTGATATTTAACATATCTTTATCACAAAAACTAATGAAAATATGAGAAAAACTTGGCCACCACGGAAACTATAAAGGCCACCGACACCAAACAATGCACAAATTTCAACCTTAAAAACCCCACCCCATTTACAAAAAATCATTAAAATATCGTCATATTTAATATATCTTTATCAGGAAAAACTAATAAAAATATGATAAAAACTTGGCCACCACGGAAACTATCATGGCCACAGACACCAAACAATCCACAAATACCAATCTTAGATAAACAGACATATTTACAAAAAATCATTAAACTATCGTGATATTTAATATGTCTTTATCACGAAAAACTATTAAAAATATATAAAAACTTGGCCACCACGGAAACTGTAGTGGCCACTGACACCAAACAATGCACAAATGTCAAACCCTGGGACACCGACATATTTACAAAAAAACATTATAGTTTCCATGGTGGCCAAGTTTATGTCATATTTTTAATAGTTATTCGTGATAAAGATTTATTAAATATAGCGATATTTTAATGATTTTTCGTAAATATGTCGGGTTATCTAAGATTGATATTAGTGGATTGTTCGGTGTCGGTGGCCATTATAGTTTCCGTGGTGGCCAAGTTTTTATCTTATTTTTAATAGTTTTTCGTGATAAAGATATATAAAATATTACGATATTTTAATGATTTTTTTCTAAATGTGGTGGGGTTTTTAAGGTTGATATTTGTGCATTGTTTGGTTTCGGTGGCCATTATAGTTTCCGTGGTGGCCAAGTTTTTAAAAATATTTAATAGTTTTTCTTGATAAAGATATATTAAATATCACAGTATTTTAATGATTTTTTGTAAATATTTCGGCGTTTTGAAGTTTCATATTTGCGCATTGTTTGGTGTCGTTGGCCATTATAGTTTCCATGGTGGCCAAGTTTATTTCATATTTTTAATAGTTTTTCGTGATAAAGATGTACTAAATTTCACGATATTTTCATGGTTTTTTGTAAATGTGTCGGTGTCCCGGGGTTTGATATGTGTGCATTGTTTGGTGTCGGTGGCCCTTATGGTTTCCGTGGTGGCCAAGTTTTTCTCATATTTTTATTTGTTTTTTGTGATAAAGATATGTTAAATATCAAGATATTTTAAAGATTTTTTGTAGATTTGTCGGGCTCCCTAAGGTTGATAAATTGCATTGTCTGGTGTCGGTGGCCATTATAGTTTCCATGCTGGCCAAGTTTATATCATATTTTTAATATTTTTTCGCGCTAAAAATATATTAAATATCAAGATATTTGAATGATTTTTTGTAAATATGTCTGTTTATCTAAGGATGGTATTTGTGGATTGTTTGGTGTCGGTGGCCATGATAGTTTCCGTGGTGGCCAAGTTTATATCATATTTTTATTACTTTTTCGTGATAAAGATGTGTTAAATATCACGATATTTTAATGATTTTTTGTAAATATGTCGGGGTTTTCTCGGTTGATATTTGTGCATTGTTTTGTGTCGGAGGCCATTATAGGCTCCGTGGTGGCCAAGTTTTTATATATTTTTAATAGTTTTTCGTGATAAAGATATACTAAATATCACGATATTTGAATGATTTTTTGTAAATATGACTGTTTATCTAAGATTGGTATTTGTGGATTGTTTGGTGTCGGTGGCCATGATAGTTTCCGTGGTGGCCTAGTTTATATCATATTTTTATTAGTTTTTCATGATAAAGATATGTTAAATATCACGATATTTTAATGATTTTTTGTAAATATGTCGGGCTCCCTAACGTTGATATTTGTGCTTTGTTTGGTGTCGGTTGCTATTGTAGTTTGCGTGGTGGCCAAGTTTTTATCTGATTTTTAATAGTTTTTCGTGATAAAGATATATAAAATATCACGATATTTTAATGATTTTTTGTAAATGTGGTGGGGTCTTTAAGGTTGATATTTGTGCATTGTTTGGTGTCGGTGGCCATTAGAGTTTCCGTGGTGGCCAAGTTTTTAAAATTTTTTAAAAGTTTTTCGTGATAAAGATATATTAAATATCACAATATTTTAATGATTTTTTGTAAATATGTCGGCGTCCTGAAATTTCATATTTGTGCATTGTTTTGTTTCGATGGCCATTATAGTTTCCATAGTGGCCAAGTTTATTTAATATTTTTAATAGTTTTTCGTGATAAACATATATTAAATATCACGATAATTTTATGATTTTTCGTATATGTGTCGGGCTCCCTAAGGTTGATATTTGTGTCTTGTTTGATGTTGGTGGCCATTATAGTTTCCGTGGTGGCCAAGACTTTATCATATTTTTAATAGTTTTTCGTGATAAAGATATATTAAATATCACGATATTTGAATGATTTTTTGTAAATGTTTCGGGCTCCCTAAGGTTGATATTTGTGCTTTGTTTGGTGTCGGATGCCATTATAGTTTCCGTGGTGGCCAAGTTTATATCTTATTTTTAATAGTTTTTCGTGATAAAGATATATTAAATAGCACGATATTTTAATGATTTTGTATAAATGTGGTGGGGTTTTATTAAAAAATATTAAAAATATGATATAAACTTGGCCAGCATGGAAACTATAAAGGCCACCGACACCAAACAATGCACACATATCAATCCCCGGGACACCGACATATTTACAAAAAATCATTAAAATATCGTGAAATTTAATACATCTTTATCACGAAAAACTAATAAAAATATGATAAAAACTTGGCCACAACGGGAACTATAACTTCCCACCAACACCAAACAATGCACAAATATCAACCGAGAGAACCCCGACATATTTACAAAAAATCATTAAAATATCGTGATATTTAATATATCTTTATCACGAAAAATATTAAAAATATCATAAAGACTTGGCCACCACGGAAACTATAATGGCCACCGACACCAAACAACAAACAAATATCAACCTTATAGACTCCTACAGATTTACAAAAAATCATTAAAATATCATGATATTTAATATATTTTTTTCACGAAAAACTATTAGAAATATGATAAAAAGTTGGCCACCACGGAAACTGTCATGACCACCGACACCAAAAAACGCGCAAATATCAACCGTGATGAGTCCGACATATTTACAAAACATCATTAAAATATTCTATTATTTAATATATCTTTATCACGAAAAACTATTAAAAATAAGAAAAAACTTGGCCATCATTTAAACTATAATGGCCACCAACACCAAACAATGCACAAAATATCAACCGTGAGGACCCCGACACTTTTTTCAAAGATCATTAAAATATCGTGATATTTAATATACCTTTATCACGAAAACTATTAAAATATGATAGAAACTTGGCCACCACGGAAACTATCGTGGCCACTGACACCAAACAATGCACAAATATCAACCTCCTGGACCCCGACATATTTGCATAAAATCATTAAAATATGGTGATACTTAATATATCATAATCACGAAAAAATTTTAAAAATATGAAAAAAATTGTCCACCACGGAAACTATACTGGCCACCGACACCAAACAACGCATAAACATCAACCTTAAAAACCCCGAAATATTTACAAAAAATCATTAAACTATCGTAATATTTAATATATCTTTATCACGAAAAACTATTAAAAATATGAAGTAAACTTGGCCACCATGGGAACTATAATGGCCAACGACACCAAACAATGCACATATATGAAACTTAAAAACGCCGATATATTTACAAAAAAAATTATAAAAATATTGTGATATTTAATATATCTCTATCACGACAAACTATTAAAAATATGATAAAGACTTGGCCACCACGGAAACTATAATGGCCACCGAAACCAAACAACGCACAAATATCAACCTTAAAAACCCCACCACATTTACAAAAAATCATTAAAATATCGTGAAATTTTAATATCTTTATCACGAAAAACTATTAAAATTAAGATTAAAACTTGGCCACCACGGAAACTATAATGGCCACCGACACCAAACAACGCGCAAATATCAACTTTAGTGAGCCCGACATATCTACAGAAAAAATCATTAAAATATCGTGACATTTAATATATGTTTATCACGAAAAACTATTAAAATATGAAAAAGACTTGGCCACCACGGAGCCTATAATGGCCACCGACACCAAACAATGCACAAATATCAACCTTAAGGAGCCCGACATATTTTCAAAAAATCATTACAATATCTTGATATTTAACATATCTTTATTCACAAAAACTAATGAAAATATGAGAAAAACTTGGCCACCACAGAAACTATAAAGGCCACCGACACCAAACAATGCACAAATTTCAACCTTAAAGACCCCACCACATTTACAAAAAATCATTAAAATATCGTCATATTTAATATATCTTTATCACGAAAAACTATTAAAAATATGAAATAAACTTGGCCACCATGGGAACTATAATGGCCAACGACACCAAACAATGCACATATATGAAACTTAAAAACGCCGACATATTTACAAAAAATCATTAAAATATCGTGATATTTAATATATCTTTATCACGAAAAAATATTAAAAATATGATATAAACTTGGCCAGCATGGAAACTATAATGGGCCACCGACACAAAACAATGCACAATTAGCAACCTTAAGGAGCCCGACATATTTTCAAAAAACCATTACAATATGTTGATATTTAACATATCTTTATCACAAAAACTAATGAAAATATGAGAAAACTTGGCCACCACGGAAACTATAAAGGCCACCGACACCAAACAATGCACAAATTTCAACCTTAAAAACCCCACCCCATTTACAAAAAATCATTAAAATATCGTCATATTTAATATATCTTTATCAGGAAAAACTAATAAAAATATGATAAAAACTTGGCCACCACGGAAACTATCATGGCCACAGACACCAAACAATCCACAAATACCAATCTTAGATAAACAGACATATTTACAAAAAATCATTAAACTATCGTGATATTTAATATGTCTTTATCACGAAAAACTATTAAAAATATATAAAAACTTGGCCACCACGGAAACTGTAGTGGCCACTGACACCAAACAATGCACAAATGTCAAACCCTGGGACACCGACATATTTACAAAAAACATTATAGTTTCCATGGTGGCCAAGTTTTTATCTTATTTTTAATAGTTTTTCGTGATAAAGATATATAAAATATTACGATATTTTAATGATTTTTTTCTAAATGTGGTGGGGTTTTTAAGGTTGATATTTGTGCATTGTTTGGTTTCGGTGGCCATTATAGTTTCCGTGGTGGCCAAGTTTTTAAAAACATTTAATAGTTTTTCGTGATAAAGATATATTAAATATCACAGTATTTTAATGATTTTTTGTAAATATTTCGGCGTTTTGAAGTTTCATATTTGCGCATTGTTTGGTGTCGTTGGCCATTATAGTTTCCATGGTGGCCAAGTTTATTTCATATTTTTAATAGTTTTTCGTGATAAAGATGTACTAAATTTCACGATATTTTCATGGTTTTTTGTAAATGTGTCGGAGTCCCGGGGTTTGATATGTGTGCATTGTTTGGTGTCGGTGGCCCTTATGGTCTCCGTGGTGGCCAAGTTTTTCTCATATTTTTATTTGTTTTTTGTGATAAAGATATGTTAAATATCAAGATATTTTAAAGATTTTTTGTAGATTTGTCGGGCTCCCTAAGGTTGATAAATTGCATTGTCTGGTGTCGGTGGCCATTATAGTTTCCATGCTGGCCAAGTTTATATCATATTTTTAATATTTTTTCGCGCTAAAAATATATTAAATATCAAGATATTTGAATGATTTTTTGTAAATATGTCTGTTTATCTAAGGATGGTATTTGTGGATTGTTTGGTGTCGGTGGCCATGATAGTTTCCGTGGTGGACAAGTTTATATCATATTTTTATTACTTTTTCGTGATAAAGATGTGTTAAATATCACGATATTTTAATGATTTTTTGTAAATATGTCGGGGTTTTCTCGGTTGATATTTGTGCATTGTTTTGTGTCGGAGGCCATTATAGGCTCCGTGGTGGCCAAGTTTTTATATATTTTTAATAGTTTTCGTGATAAAGATATACTAAATATCACGATATTTGAATGATTTTTTGTAAATATGTCTGTTTATCTAAGATTGGGTATTTGTGGATTGTTTGGTGTCGGTGGCCATGATAGTTTCCGTGGTGGCCTAGTTTATATCATATTTTTATTAGTTTTTCATGATAAAGATATGTTAAATATCACGATATTTTAATGATTTTTTGTAAATATGTCGGGCTCCCTAACGTTGATATTTGTGCTTTGTTTGGTGTCGGTTGCTATTGTAGTTTGCGTGGTGGCCAAGTTTTTATCTGATTTTTAATAGTTTTTCGTGATAAAGATATATAAAATATCACGATATTTTAATGATTTTTTGTAAATGTGGTGGGGTTTTTAAGGTTGATATTTGTGCATTGTTTGGTGTCGTGGCCATTAGAGTTTCCGTGGTGGCCAAGTTTTTAAAATTTTTTAAAAGTTTTTCGTGATAAAGATATATTAAATATCACAATATTTTAATGATTTTTTGTAAATATGTCGGCGTCCTGAAATTTCATATTTGTGCATTGTTTTGTTTCGATGGCCATTATAGTTTCCATAGTGGCCAAGTTTATTTAATATTTTTAATAGTTTTTCGTGATAAACATATATTAAATATCACGATATTTTTATGATTTTTCGTATATGTGTCGGGCTCCCTAAGGTTGATATTTGTGTCTTGTTTGATGTTGGTGGCCATTATAGTTTCCGTGGTGGCCAAGACTTTATCATATTTTTAATAGTTTTTCGTGATAAAGATATATTAAATATCACGATATTTGAATGATTTTTTGTAAATGTTTCGGGCTCCCTAAGGTTGATATTTGTGCTTTGTTTGGTGTCGGATGCCATTATAGTTTCCGTGGTGGCCAAGTTTATATCTTATTTTTAATAGTTTTCGTGATAAAGATATATTAAATAGCACGATATTTTAATGATTTTGTATAAATGTGGTGGGGTTTTATTAAAAAATATTAAAAATATGATATAAACTTGGACAGCATGGAAACTATAAAGGCCACCGACACCAAACAATGCACACATATCAATCCCCGGGACACCGACATATTTACAAAAAATCATTAAAATATCGTGAAATTTAATAC